>NC_057802.1:470689984-470923846 GCF_018294505.1 Triticum aestivum | reverse complement strand
AGGTGTCGGAGAAAGAGAGAGGCCATTTATGGAGGAGGGTGCCATTAATGAGGAGAGAAGAGAGGTAGGAGGAAGAGAGAAGAAGAGAAACAATGGTGGAGCTAGAGTGGAGAGGGGAGAGGGGAGAGGGGAAAGGAGGGGGAGAGTGGGCAAAGTGGGGGAGAGGAGGGGAAGGGGGTGGAAAAGGTGGCACCAGCCGCAACTAGTAGTAGCGCTACTTTGCAAAAAGCGCTGCTGCTATTGGACTTAGTAGTAGCGCTTTCCAGGAAAAGCGCTACTACTAAGTGGGGCCCACTAGCAGTAGTGGCACATAAAAACAGAGCGCTGCTACTAAACTGTTAGTAGTAGCGCTTTTTTCTGTACACCGCTACAACTAAAAAAACAGTCGGTGGCCTCGTTTGGTCCCACATAGTAGTAGCGCGTTTTTGCTTCACAGCGCTACTACTATGGAGTTACTAGTAGCGCTTTCCAGGAAAAGCGCTACTGCTAAATAGCAGCAGTGTTTACTTCTTTCCAGCGCTACTACTATGCTACTGTGTATAAGCGTTTTCCTAGTAGTGTTAAACCCTAGTTTATGCGTTGGTTCGTAAGGGGTTGATTTGGATCCATATCTTTCATGCTATGGTTAGGTTTACCTTAATATTTATTTTGTAGTTGCGGATGCTTGCAATAGGGGTTAATCATAAGTGGGATGCTTGTCCAAGGAAGGGCAGTACCCAAGCACCGGTCCACCCACATATCAAATTATCAAAGTAACAAACGTGAATCATATGAGCGTGATGAAAACTAGCTTGACGATAATTCCCATGTGTCCTCGGGAGCGCTTTCCTTTATATAAGAGTTCATCGAGGCTTGTCCTTTGCTACAAAAAGGATTGGGCCACCTTGCTGCACCTTGTTTACTTTTATTACTTGTTACCCGTTACAAATTATCGTATCACAAAACTATCTATTACCGATAATTTCAGTACTTGCAGAGAATACCTTACTGAAAACCGCTTGTCATTTCCTTCTGCTCCTCGTTGGGTTCGACACTCCTACTTATTGAAAGGACTACGATAGATCCCCTATACTTGTGGGTCATCAGCTGCAACGTCTCATGTTGCAGGAATCTTACGAGGAGTAAGTGATACATTAGGGTTACGATTTCTACACTCAACTTTGCCGTTGGTGCTGATGGGAATCCACAACGTTGTTGTTACTTCCGCTATATGGATTGAGGTAATAGTATTTATGTTACTTTATATATGTGATTTACCTCTGTTATAAATCCTCGAGTACTGTGTGTGTCAGCATACCCATCCAGGGATGACACTTAAGCACAAAGACTTGATCCATTCGGGTCGGGTCGCTACAAGATGGTATCAGAGCATATGTTGACTGTAGGACGTGACCCCTAGAAAATGGCAAGCCCATAGGAGTTGATTTTCTCTAAAACTTTATTTTCAAAAAGATCGTTTATCTCTCTTCTTTTTTGAGCTTTATCAAAATTTCCCTTTTAGTTAGACTATACCCTTTTCCCCTTTTTACCACATGAAAATTTGACTGATGAGACCACTCCGAGAAGATATCAGACAACTAAAGACCACTACAGAATGAAGAGGATTTTACTGTGCATTGTAATAATTGAAACTACAACGGTTGAAGACTCCGAAGACTAGGAGAATTTGAAGGCTTTGAAGAATTTCCAGATTTGTATGACCAAGGAAGGTTACCCTTATAGAATTTGTCGGACTATTGAAGCTGTCTATACCCGAGATCAAGGTGTGTCGGAGAAAGACCGGAACATGGAACTTCAAGACTCAAATTTTTGGGCATCATGAAAAACCCAAGACATGAGATATCAACTATGGAATGATAGCTCATGGCAATGACATGGGCATAAACACGGCTATCCATGATGTTATCGCCCGCTTATGCCATGGTCACAAGGCTGAGTTAAGCATGCATTTCTTCGGAAGGATTGGATGACAAAATGGCCGATGGAGCACCTATCAACAAAAGATGAAGTTTTATCCTTAGCTGGTGTATCACTAGGATCTGGAGTATTACATCAAGAATTTTAAGATGGACCTGCAGGAAGCCATATTTGACGAGAAAACATTTCGTGAAGAACTTAGGACCCATAAGATGAAGTAGCCAAACTGGAGGAACAAAACCTCGAGATACCGGAGATTCGCCAGGAACTGAAGGACAGTAGGACCATGGTTCATGCCAAGGATGTTGAAATCTAGAAGTTTGGAACGCAACTCTTAAAGGACGTCACGGGAGACTTCGCGTCAATAGAGATGATCTAGCAAAAGAACTTGAGAAGGACAAGCACGGTCGGAAGAAGCCATCGGAGACATGAACAAGACTTGAAGAGTTTGGTGACTTTGAAGATTTATTGACCTTTAGAAGACCAAACCCTTGTTATATACTTACGTTAGATGCGATGATTGTGAGCTATCATTTGTTTGATGTTTTTCCGACAGACACAAATAAAATCCGTCTTTTCAAAACTTTTGTTTGTATTGTGTATATCCCTCTCTATCTCTCTTATCCCACCCCAAAACCCATGGACCCAATAGAGGATGAATGGAGATGAACTCATATTTTCTGGACCGATAAGTCAATTGGAGACAGACCGATGGATTCAGAACATGGAGGGTCACATGAAGAATAACACTATAGCCGGAAAGGAATATGGCCCAGCATGCTCTTCAGTGCTTTGAAAGAGGTGCTGCTACTTGGTGGAGGATGTACCAAACCGTCAATGGATGGCAAAGAGTAACCACTTGGGAAGAATTTAAGTTGACTCTGCTAAAGTCTCGGCTTGTGTCCCAGAAGTTGAAGCCTTATGGAAATGATATGAAGAAACATTGTGCATGCAAGCTCTGCGGAGAAATAGGACACAACCGTAAAGAAACACAAGGATGAATGCCCTAATTGTGAAGGAAGTCACCCAGCTGAAGAATGCCCAACTAGGCAGATTACTTGTTTCTTGTGTGAAGAGACTACCACTACCCTGCTCAGTGTCAAATTTACCCTATGGTACAAAGAACCATCCAGCAGAAGAAAGAAGCAATAAAAGGAGCCCCATGGAAATTTTAGAAGAACCTGTGATGTAGGAAGAGGTGGAGGACACACCCGAAGAATACCCAATCAAAACCTGCACCAAGTCTTGCTATTCATGTGGAAAAGAAGGACACATCTCCCAGAATTGTCTGAAGGGGGATCTAGTAGAATTCCCGACAGAGGAAGTAGAGTATGACCCACAGGAAATAGAAGCCCTGATTGGAACGGAAACGTCCAGGAAGAGAAATAGATTGGATTCCAGGAAGGACTTGAGTCATATCACCTGTTTCAGGTGCAAAAAAATTCAGGGCACTACTTCAGCTGTTGCCCTAAAAGGAAGTCGAGGACCCCATGAGGCTATATAATCACAAGGAAACCTCAAGACTTGTCAGAAGTAATATGTTTCCATTGTAATGAAGCAGGGCACTTTGCCAGAGATTGTCCCAAAGAGAAGGAGGCCTGTGCTAAATAGTAGTAGTATTGGGAACAATTCTTTTATATTGAGGTGTTGAGTTGAGGCATGTAATGGAAAATGCAAGAGATTGTAATAATTTGAGAATCAATAAAGATATCATGGTTTGGTACTGATTTATATTTTATGAGTTGTTACTCTATGAAGAAATATTTTGACCATTTTCGAGGATATGATAAATATGGCCTATGGAAGAATTTTTGCATTTTAAGGGTGGTAGTACCCTGTGAGAACACTTAACCCCTGGAAAGGATGATGATATTCCACGGAGTGGACTTCGGACAAAATAAGTACGAGTTTTGTCTCGATATTTCGGATACCCCAAGAGTATGAAGGGATGAAGTACTATTGGATATAAAGGAAGTAGAATGTTGGAAATATGGAGCAATTGACTCCATGATGAGTCTGAGTAATCACGTCTTAGTTTGGTACAAATAGAAGGAAGGGAGACAGTAAAATTGGATGGATTTAAAAATGCTAGGAAGCTAGATGTTGGAATAGCGATCAGTTGCCCAATGATGAGTTCAAGGTTTACAAGTGATGAGATGGTCCATAACCCACAGGCTCCAGGACCTGCCAAGAAGCAAGCACACTCTTGCTAAAGGAAAAACCCTGGAAGAAGATACGACTTTATCAACAGACGATCTTATAGGAGTAACGCAAAACCTGCTGAGAGTTGTGAAGGAACGATAGATGTCTGTTTGGCTTGTAGAATCCATGGATTTATCCGAACTTGGTTCATCGACAAGAGAAATTCTGCAATGCTTGTGAGGATGACCGAGTGTTAGAATGCGAGATTCGCTAAACCATATACAAGGTAATGATTTGGGTGCGGGATGGATTGATCACCATACCGACTTACTCTTATTATTCGCCTTGCTATAGGGGATGGTAAATCTGAGTGACTTACCCATAGTAGAGAGACGACGATCAAAACAATCTTTAAACCTTAGAATGGTATGACAATTTTCCCTTTAACAAGGCAGTTTTTGCCAATCGTAGGTCATACGGTGAGAATGAAGCCCAGACCCATTTCCTGCAGGAGAAACCATAAATTGATGACCACCATGAGATATCGATAGTTGTTTAGTATTGGCGCCAGACCCGTCAGCTAAGAAGACCCAGTCCTAGATAAAAAACAGAAGAATTGAGGAAAAGGGTTATGCCACTACCGGAAGAGCCAAGAGAAGGATTTTTTTTGAGAATCTGAGAAGACTGACACCGCCAACAATAAGGATGTATGACCTGAGTTTTGATGGAACCGTAACCATGTTTCTAAGGGTGGTAGCACCCCAGACCCCCTGTGACGATCGATGGATTTTTTAGAAGACCCCGAACCTAATCTATTTCTTTCTAGACTCTCCGAATCTTGAGGGCGAGATTCATTTTAAGGGTGGTAGGTTTGCAACATCCCAAAATTCCAAATTTTGGAATGTTATATTAAATAAATAGTTTTGGCTTGTTTGTTTGATTTTGGTGTGATTGCTTGTGCGAAATTGAGCGAAATTCAAAACTTTTTGAAAGTTAAAATGAGAGGGAATAAAATGACTTTCCCAAAACTTTCATCTTGCTTTTATATTCTCCATAAATTCAAATTCATTTCATCACAAAACCCTAGAGAGAAGATGACATGACTTCTTCCATTTGAATATATGAAAAGGGTTTTTGAAAAGATTTGAATTTCATTCGGAAATATTTCAAATTTTAGAAACTTTATGCAACTCAATGATTTTCATGAGAGAAGATAAAATGACTTCTTCAAAACATATGAAATATGAGTTGGAAGTTTAAAAGAAATCAAATTCAAAGTCCCCTTGAAATTATTTTCAATTGGGAGTTATTTGATTTTTATTCAAATTATTTGTCTACAAAAATAAAATATGTGGAAACTAGGGTAAAAAGATTCCCTATAGTAGAAAAATGCGGAGAAATAAATTTCTAATTATTTTGGTGTTTTAAAAATGATTTTATGAGGTTTTATTGCAACAGTCGCACTGTTTGCTTTATTTAAATTATTTTGGATTTTATTTGACGCTAGAAAAATGTTCATGTTGTAGAAAATCTTTTTCTGAAAATTTAGATATATAATATGCCTATATATAATTTTTATTATTTGTTGTTTATTCTTATTTAGTTGTCTGAAAAAAGTGTTTTTTTAAAAAAACTTCTTACCGCCGACTGGGCCGGCCCAGCTCCCAGCCAGCCCAGCCGCGCGCGCGCCCGCTAGCCCGCACCAACACGCCCGCCAGCCCAAACCGCCTCTGCCACTGACGCCGATAGGTGGGGCCCACCTATCGGGCTCGTCTTCCACCCCGAGCCGGAGTCCGCCTCCAACACAAGTTCGCCGCTGCTGCCGTCCCCGACGTGGGCGCCTCCCCTCGCGTTGCCCCTCCTCCATGGCTCCCTCCTTTAAATACCCCCGAACCCAGCCCTCTTTTTCATCAAATCCCACGCTCGGAGCCCCTCGCAGCCAACCAAATGCGCTCGCCGGAGTTTCCAACTCCGACGAGATCCGCTCCACCACCAGCTCACGAAGCCGCCGCCTTCGACCACCGCCGTCCCCTCCGTCGTCCCCGCCTCGCTGAGCCGCCCCTCCCCGACTACTCCGCCGCCGACGCCAACCACCGGGGTCGCCTCGCCGCTCAAAGCCGAGCCGCCGCCGCCGTCTTCAACTTTGCCGGCGACCCCCACCGCCGCGGTAACCCCGCTTTTCCCCTCAGCCGTCCGATTCGTTTTAGATGGCTAGGATTAGATCGTCTGTTTTTTTTCTTTCGAATTATTTTCTGTTAAGCTTCGGTCGTCCGCTCGTAATCACCAACGGGTGCACGTTTTGTCCAATCACGTAGTTCCAAGTAGCCCTGCCCGATCAAAAGTTTTTTTCTTTTCTGTTTTGTTTTAAAATTTTCAGAATAGTTTCTGTTTTAGATTGTTAATAACTTTTATGTTTTAGATCCAAATTGAGTGATTCTTTTTGCATTAGATTCGAAATTTATTAAAGTTTCTGTTTGTACAATTGTATTTTAAATTTGAGTAGTTTTAAATAGAATTTGATGAAATGTGCACAAATCACTATTTTTGTCGTAACTTCAGTTCCGTAACTCCGTTTGAGTTGATTCTTTTTGCAAATTGAAGATCTTGACCTTAAATTTCTGATAAAACCAAATCCACACAATTTGGGTACTGTTAGAAATTGTTTTCTGTTGCAAGAGTTAATCGCTTGTTTTCGAAGTTTTCCAAGATCTTTTCTTTCATTCTTTTGCATGAGTGCTTATGTATGCAATTCCTTGCTTACGATGGATTGAACGGAGTATGACGAGTAGAACTATCGGGAGTTATGAGTGTGAATCATCTTCATCAACTGTACAAGGCAAGTTCACACTTTGATCATACCCCTTTATTACCCAATTTTTATGCATTAGTTTCAACCCTCAAACATTGCATGAGTAGGATGTGATAACATGTGGGTATTGGGAAGTAGTTGATGAGGTAGGAACCTATTGTCTTGCATTCAAACCTAGGGTATTATTGCGTTATGCTTACAGTGCTATGCTATGCTCGTAGACGTGGATTGGTATGTGAGATTCATGAAAGTTGTGAGATATAATAACTAAGGGAAACTTAAGGTGGCTACTTTAATACACATCTGGGTGGATTGGTTGGGGCGCCCTGGAGCACCTAGTGGTTTGGCCGGGTACCTGGAGAACCCAGTGCTTGCCCAAGGGGATCCCGTAGTACCCGTGTGATCACCCTATGGAAGGCCACCCAGGCTCAAAGGGATCATAAAATTATTCATGCTAGAAACTTCCGTGTGCAGCCACAAGCCATTATGGACTGTGGCATAGTTGAGTAAGTTGTGTGACCTCTTTCAGTGGTAGGCTAGCAGATGTAGGGGATGTAGGTGGTACTGTCTACCCAGAGTAAAGAGTAAATGCTTCTGAAAGACTGTGTCTCGGTCATCCCTTTCTCAAACATCATGCAGTGCGAGAAATACAACGGAGGAGATCGAGTCTTGTGGGGAAAAGTGCGCAAACCTCTGCAGAGTGTACAAACTAATCATGATTAGCCGTGTCCCCGGTTATGGACATCTTGAGTATCTGGTACTTGAATTATTTGATTGATCTCATCACTTTACTTAATGAATTTGATGGGTTATAATTATTACTTTGGGATTGAGTTGGAGGAACCTTCTCAATATTGTCAACAAACTTGGTAGTTCAATAAATATATTCCTTTGTTGTAGGGCAAAATTAGCTTTATGCAAAAACTGTAACCTAGAGCCTCCACCAGCCAAATATGCATGTAGTGATAGCCGTTATTCAGCATTGCTCTACAGTGTGAAATTGCCGGTACATTCAATGTACTGACCTATATGGTTGCAACATCTCATGTTGCAGGAATCTTACGACGAGTAAGTGATACGTTAGGGTTACGATTTCTACACTCAACTTTGCCGTTGGTGTTGATGGGAATCCACAACCTTGTTGTTACTTCCGCTATATGGATTGAGGTAATAGTATTTACGTTACTTTATACATGTGATTTACCTCTGTTATAAATCCTCGAGTACTCTGTGTGTCAGCATACCGATCCAGGGATGACACTTAAGCGCAGAGACTTGATCCATTCGGGTCGGGTCGCTACATCCTTAGTTCTTTTATCATCTTTGTTGGAGACCAACAAGGATATCTCACTATCCTGAACCTTATCGGCATTACTTCCTTTACCATATCTTAATAAGGCACTCTTCCCCAATATCCTGTCAGCATTCTAAAAGAAGAAACAAGAAGACACATAACAGGTTTAGCATGTACTAGTATATGAAACTCATTTCGGTGAACCAGTTCATTAGTAAGGTGGACAGGATTAAACTACCAAGTCTTCTATTTCCAAGTACTAGTACATAATAAAAGCATCAAACAAACATATATCTATGTCCTATGGTCACTGCATTGTCTTGCCAAATCAAAATAGAGACACGGTTCAAATCATATCAGTTCAAGACAAAGCAGCAGTGAAAGAATACAAAGCGTGGGAAACTACACGGCACAACAAGATTTCAGATGGGTACGACGGGTCTACATATACAACAACACTATTGGCTCTGTTGTGATGCTAGTAATGTGCATGATATGAGAAGTCAACTGTATACATAATTGAAATTGAAATCAACAGATCTATTGATAAGAGCAAACGTGTTAAAGAAACATGCGTGAACATACCTGCTGTGCCATTGGAGTTTTGATTGGATCCTTCAATTTTAAAATAAGTTTGTATGAGTAAATATAGTGATACAAGAGCATAGCAGTATGCACAATAGCAATGGAATCTTAAATTAGAACAGTTGTTCTTCAGGTTTAAGCACTTGTTCTACATGAACAGAGTACAGTAAGACACAAGAATACATTACTTAAAAAAGAGAGCTCATAGACCTTACCACATTCTTGGTTCGGGACCAGTACAGGACAAGGCGTTCCCGGTCATCGTCCAGTAAATGTGCCCCAGGAGACTGTAAGGGAATTTGATGAGTTTCTTTACAGTGAAGTACGTTTTCTTCAGGTAATTCCGATACTGCCACCAAGCATTCTTGAAGATAGCAGAGGTATTAGCACAGGTTACCTCATCCTGAGTTTCCAAATCGGTCCTTCTCTATAGAGAAAAATGGGAAATTTTGCTGTATTATAACCATCATGAAGTTAGAATGTATGGGACAAAGCAAAGTAATTGCCATGAATAACATTACTTACACATAACTCCTAGACAAACACCTGCAACTGGCATTTTCCTTCATCTTAAGTATAATATTTCCAACATGGGAAGATACACACATAGGATTTAACAACATAAAATGCGATAGATGCTAAACTACGATTGGCTGGATGTGCTTCCTCCACAGGAATAGGCGTACTAACTGGTGGAGTGGGGGTTCGCCGTGGTAGTACTGGCCCTTTGGGCACTGGAGTTGCCTTACTAACTGCTCTTGTTTGGGAGCTCTACGGTGGAGATGGTGCTGTGTTAACAGGAACTGGGTTACTATCTGCTGGGGTTGGGGTTAGATTGGGTGAAGCTGGTTCTCTGACCATCATAGTAGGGGTACAATGTGCGAGAATCTAGGTTATGTGTGGTAGGGCTGGTTCTCGTGCATGTACAAGCGGGGTGCTATCTCCACCAAGAGTTAGCACTATTTTATTTGAAGACCGTGTTTTTACTCCGCCAGATATTGGCATCACCCACTCCAATTCAAATGGCTGATGAACAGGAAACATTGTTGAATGTACAGACATTGTATGAGAGACAGATGCAATAGATAGTGTGGAAAAAAGAGGGCATGAAATAGTTGACATGTATATTGTTTAACTAAAATGGATAGCATGACATAATTTCACATATATGATGTCTATCTAAACTGGATAGCATAGCATAACATAATTCAAAGATATGATGAATAACTAAACATGATCGCATGACACAATTCACATACATGTTATCTAAGTAATCAGGGTCGCATGATTTAATTCACATATGTGATTTATATGCTAAACAGAGGGTATTTGATATGATGTCTGAACTAAGAACATGGTGTTGAATATTGTGTATATGATGTCTAAACTATGCAATGCAAGACACCATATGCATGATATGAGCAGTATAACCGTGCCAAGTTAGAGAATACACCTCGGTGGCGGAATAGGACTGGTCATTTGTCTCTGAATCCATCTCTGAGGAGCTATCGGGACCCAACAAGAGATCTGCTTCGACAGGTAGCACTTTCTGCTCTGAAGGCCTTGTTTTCACTCCAGATTTTTCCATCTCCCACCCAAATGGCTGATTCACGGGAAGAGTAGTTTAATGTACAAACATTGTCGACAAATGGAAATGTAATGAAGAAAAGGATGGGCAAGATATCATTCAAATATATGATGCCTGGTTAAACCGGATGGCATTGCACATTTCACATATATTATGGCCGGCTAAAAGACATGAGACTGCATAATTCCCATATATGATATAGAAACTAAACATGTGGCATTACAGAACATGTCTAAACTAAGCAGATGACATATACGATGTCAAAAGTAGGCACTGCAAGGCAACATATGCATGATATGACTAACATCATCATGCCAAGGTAGAGCAAACACCTTGGGTGTAAATAGGAGTGGTCAGCTGCGTCTGAATCCACCTCAGAACATATATCTTCCTCCGGATTACAATCTGGAGAGGGGGGAGGGTTTGCCATTGAACCCACCATGGAGCGATGTCTGCATGACATTGTATTGCCACACAAAACTCTTCTCTTTTTCTCTACATGTTCAGCATGACTGTGTACAATATCTGACATGCATACGAAAAAATATGGTGAGATTATGTAAGGAGAGCATGCAGAAATCTAGAGTGATGGTAACAACTAGTGGATGGATCCAAAAATAATGATAGCAGGCTGATGATTGCTTTAATTTAATAAAAAGACAGATGATGATTGCTTTACTATTTGTTCCCCACCCAAGATGAACAACATAGGCATACCCTAGGTGAACCAGATATTAGACAGAGATAATATTCATTGCTGCCTCGATATGTGCCCCACAACTAATTTAGAACTCAAGTGTGAACATTAATTTGGACCAGACTTGGAGTCTAAGAGGTGAACAGGACGATAAAGTAGCAGGTAATTTTAAGCAATGCATAACATAAGCATAAACAAAAGAGTGCGACCTCTCTTGTGGACCCGTGTACTCCTCAGGTTCATCTGCTGAGTCAATGATGGTGATGCCATTGCGGTTGGTGCCGGCGGCAGGGAAGGAGATGTGAGGCGGCGAAAGATGGTCAAGAGTCGTGATGTCTGGTTTGGTGGATGCTTCTGCCGATGGAGTAGCTCAGGTGAGGTGGACGACGTCGCGGCAGGAGCAGGACAAACCACACAAAGTTTCCTTCGACACCTACGTGTAACTAAAGTAATTCTGCAAGGGCTCATTTGGCTTGAATGATTCTAAAAACACAGGGATAGGAAAAACACCAGAATAGGATAGGAATGCACATGGTAAACAGAGCATTTGTAAACACAGGATTTCTGTCAACTTGGGTGTTTGGTTCACATGAATTGGAAGAGCAGAGGAATGCAAAGAAACATGGCCAAACTAAAGTGAAACCATACGAAAGCATGTAAAGTTAGAATGTTATTCTGCCACTAATGCACTTGGTCTTGTTTTCATGCATAGGATTTTGAAAAGTAGGTCCAGGTGGATGGTTTGCTCCATTCCTTTCAACAAAATGCATGAATAATTGAATAGTAGAGTGCCAGGAAAATTTCCTATTGCTATGTTTTTCCATTAAACCAAAATAGCCCTAATGGATCGACATGAATGTAGAGTAATAAGTGATGCAACAAGTTTACAACCTCTTTGCGGTAGCCATGTCGACCTCAGCATCATTGGGTTGGTCTCTGAAGAAGTTGAGGCAGAGGTGGCTGTCGGAGGTGTGGAGGAAGATCTGAGGAATCTGTAGACGGCGTCCAGGGCACTACTCTGTTGTGATGGATCGTTATGTCGTTGGAGCAGCTCCGGTGAGCCGTAAGACGTCAAGGCTGAAGCAGCACAAGACAGACATCGTTAATCTCAAGTGGGATTCTAATGGCATCTCCAATAGATGATGTAAAATAGATGTAAAATTTACAACACCAAAAACCACCTGACTACAACAGATGAGGTAAAAACTGTTGACTCTGAACTTAACTGTCGAAACTGAAATTTACTGTGGAATCTGAATGTTACTGTCGAAACCGAACGCAATGGTAGCAGAGAGGCACTTGACATGTAGTTTAGGGAGGGCCTGCAGTTCATCTTCAACTTGCACCCCCTGAGCCGCCAGCCACCACCGGTCGAACCGACGGCCCCCGCGATGCCTCACCACCCCGAAACAACTCCCCACCGTCGGTCCGCCGCCGCCCCGAAACTACTCCCCACCGCTGGTCCACCGCCGCCCCGGCCAGCCCTCTAGCCGTCCCCCCCCCCCCGCGCGCCGAGCTTTTTCTCCGGCGATCCCCACGCCACCGCCCCACCACCGCGCCCCCACCATCGGCGACCACCGCCCCCACCCTGAACCCTAAGATAGATAGTGGGGTACCTCTCCGGCGAGCCCCCCTCCCTGCTGCGGGTGGTTCTTCCTTAACTCCGGCAAGCGCCCCCACCCCCTGAAAATCGACTGACCCAAAAGTTGATTCAGTCGACTGAAGTGTAGCTAAATCAGAGCGGAGCAGCAACACGAGTGAGGGGGAGAGCAGCAGCAGCAGCAGCGCGAGCGAGCAAGAGCCGGAGCAGCAGCAGCAGCGCGAGCGAGTGAGCGAGAGCCAGAGTAGCATCAGCTGGGCAAGCGAGAGCCGAAGCAGCAGCAGTAGATTCGGATGGTATGGACGTCGCCGCCGAAGGGGCCTCACACTGGGGGAGAGCCGTCGTGGAGTTGTCACCCGCGGCGCCGACTTTGAGGTAGCCGCTCGATGGGGGTGCGGGATGGAGCACCGTCGGTGCCGGGAGGTCGAGTTAAGGAGAAGGTGCGATGCGATGAGTGTACAACCTCTTTGGTGGTGTTGAGTAGGCCTCGGCTTCGTCCGAGGAGTCGGTGAGGATGCTGCGGTTTGGGTGGAGCAGGTTAAGGCGGCGCTGTGGGGATGGAGCAGCCGTGATAGACGAGGCGATCGTCGGAGCAGCTCCTTGGACGTGGAGGACGGGGCTGCTGAACCGGCGGGACGACAAGATGGACGACGGATCCTCATCCGGGGAGGTGAATGAGGGACGTCGAGCTGTTGCGGTGGACGATGTCTTCGGGGAAGAGGCTCCGGCTGGGCAGTGGTGAGGTGGCGGATGGAGGAGGGTGGGGTTTGGCGGCTGGAGTAGAGAGGTTATGGTGGCCTAGGATTTCGAATGGCGAAAAGGAGGCGATGGGAGCGGGGAACCATGACTTAGGGACACGCTTGTCCAAAATGTAGGGTGTGTTACAAAAGTACCCCCACCGATTTGAACTAGCGGCCCTTTCGGCATAGGGTTAGAAGGGGGATTTCGCGTGTCGGAATTTGGCAGCTGGAGGGAGTTTTCGCGCGCATTGTAATTTCGGGATAGCAAGGCGCCAGTTTTGGGAGCACGATATCTGAATTTTCGGGATATAACAAGGCGTGGGTTGAATTTTAGGGACAAGCCTAACGTGTAATATTGCACTTGTACGTACCAAATCAATTCGCACTTCCCTCAAGGAAAAAAAAGAAAAAAATAAAACTATTCACACCACACAAAGAGAGGGTCTTGTCCCGTTTTACTATACAAATGCTATTCAAGGCTACTCATACCAACATGTTATGTCCAATTAAATTTTTTCGCTGGCTGTATAATGCATGTAACCTACTCATACCAACATTTTAGTGCATTTCAAATGTTTATACTACTGCTGCAATTCGAACTGAATTTGAATTCGTTTCTCTATTTCAATAAGAATCTACAATCATGATTGTTGCCAACTTCAACCATCTTTCGTGTATTACCTTAACAACACAACACATGATTACTGTAGAGATAGATATGAAATATGTGTACTATATGAACTCGAATTCAATATTTGAATACACTTGATGTTGATTCCAAATAATAGTACATTTGATGTAGTAACTATATATTCATAATCTAAACCATGTTCCATACATACACCGTGTTTATCACACAAAGTATAGTGCCCCTCCCCCTACATTGTGACAAGTATTTATCCCTGAGCTGCAAAAGCCACACATTAGCCAAAATTATAATCAATGTTCTATATATTATATGTAGTACTAGCAAGATGCCCATGCGTTCCACGGAACATCAACATGATCAAGGGGAGGCCTTATTTGCAAATATGGAGAGGGGTGTGGGTATTATTTTTCAAAATTGCCATAGTTTCCTTCCTATCCGTCAGATATAAATCGGACGGCCTATATTGCAGGATGGCAAGCACACCATCATCAACAACTCTGTTTTTTATAAGAGTAGAGATAAATATATTATATGTAGTATAACTTGTTCATAACCACACCATGTGTACCACCGTTATATATATTCATGCATGCGTCGGTTTAAAACACTATCATAAATTCTTCAAATATCCGAATTCGCTTTTTATAATGAATCATGCGCTAACTTTCTCTCGTGCATGCACACGCCCACATCCTTCTCACCCTCCCTCAGCATTCTCTAGCTCCATCACGCAAATTCGTCTTTTCACTATAGGTCATTCACCGACGGTGTGTGTAGGCCCCCAGCTCCTTCTTTACGGCACACATCGATCGATATGCCTCTCTAGCCAGGTGTGCCTACCACAAACACAAGCTTCCCCTCTTCTCTTCTCACCGTTCATGCCTCACTCCAACTACTCTTTTCATCAATCTCTTACTCGCACACTCCTTGCCCCTCGATATAGTATGCCTCTCGCACTACCTCCTAGATGCATCCCTCTCTCTATCCTTCTCCCTGGGCCTTATTTGCTTCTAACACATACATGCATGTATAACGATCGATCTCCCTACATATAGCTAGGTCGACTTTAACTATTTCCCCCCACCCATCGATCGGCGTACCTCACAAGTTATGTCTCTCCTTTCTCTGACAAAGGATGATTGATCTTCCTATGTAGTTATGTCTGCTTACCACAGCCATATCATCCCCCCTCATCATTCGTGTATGCCTCCTGACCCGTCTCTCGCACACACGTGCACAGACAGGCAGGCATTGTAGCGACCCGACCTCAGACGGTCAAGTCCCTGTGCTTAAGTGTCATCCCTGGATCGGTAATGCTGACACACACAGTACTCGAAGGATTTATAACAGAGTAGCAATCGCACACTTATTACATCGAATGTCTCCAAAAGAGAACTTAGTACAATAAATATAGCTAAAGGCCATCTAAATACGATAACAGCGGAAGGCTTGGAAGATAAAGCGAGTCCATCCACTCCAACGGCATAGCTGAGTGCATGACAAATGACCTAGCGCACCTTACTCCTCGTCTGAAAAGTCTGCAACATGATACGTTGCAGCCCGAAAAACGGGTCAGCACATGGAATATGCTGGCAATATAACACAGTAGAGCAATGAACAAATAAATGCTATCACTACATGCATATATGGCTGGTGGAGGCTCTATGGTTATATGGTTTTGCGAAAAGCCAATTTTTTCCTACAAATATGGAATAAATTTTATTTATCTATCATGGTGGTTGAAACATCATTGAGAGGGTTCCTCCAACTGAATCCCAATTAAAGTAATCATTAACAACCCAACAAATTAATTTGGAGTGATGAGATCAAATCAATAATTCAAGTACCAGATACTCAAGATGTCCATAACCGGGGACACGGCTAACCATGATTAGTTTATACACTCTGCAGAGGTTTGCGCAGTTTTCCCCACAAGACTCGATCTCCTCCGTTGAATTTCTCGCACTACATGGTGTTTGAGAAACGGATGACCGAGACACAGTCTTTCAGAAACATTAACTCTAACCCCGGGTGGACAGTACCAACCTACATCCCCTACATCTACAAGCCTACCACTAGAAGAGGTCATGCAACCTACTCAACTATGCTAGAGCCCATAATAGCTTGTGGCTGCACACGGAAGTTTCTAGCATGAATAATCTTATGATCCCTTTGAGCCTGGGTGGTGGACCGTAGGATGATCACACGGGTACTCCGGGATATCCTAGGACAACACTGGATTCTCCAGGTGCCCACAAGCAATCCACCCAGATGTGTATTAAAGTTGCCACCTTAGGTTGAACCATTAATTAACAAACTCACATCTATCATGGATACTCTCAAACCCAATCCACGTCTACGAGCATAGCATGGCAATATAAGCATAACGTAGAAGTAACTCCCAAGGGTTTGATAATAAAAAGGCAATAGGTTCTACCTCATCGTCTACTTCCCAGACCGACAAGTTAATCACATCCTAATCATGCAGTGTTTGAGGATTGTAACTAATGCATAAAAACTGGGTATGAAAGAGTATGATCAATGTGTTACCTGCCTTGCTGACGATATGCAAATCCTAGAGACTCGTAGTAGCACGCTTCGCACTCCGGGAATTCTATCGCAAACAAACAATAGCATACATAAGCAATCAAGCAAAGATGCACGGGTAAGTCTCAAATAAGAAGACCTAACCTGAAAGTTCAACTGAAGAACTCCGGTTTGCAAAAAGAATCAAATCAAACGTAGCAACGAAACTCAAACTACGAAAGAAACAAGATCCGATTACTAATCTGGACTAAAGTCAAATTTTACAGTACCAAAATCTTGTTCAAGTTGGTTAAACAGAAAGAGGGCCTTGAGACGAAGATCTAGGCGCTTGTTTCACCCAATTTGGGTAAACGAGCGAAAAGTTATATTAGATCGAAGATTAGGGCAGAAATCACGATTGAAAATAATCGCGGAAAAACCCTGGAAAAAGAAAACTGACAAACAGGCTGACGAACGAACGTTCGCTATCTGCGGCTAACGGACGAACATCATTCATTAAAACACACATATGGACGAACATCCGCAATATAACTAAACCAAAAAAACCGAACCGATCGATTAAAAAAAACTAGATCTTGGGTTTTAAAAAGAAATCGAACGGTTTTTCTGAGCAAACTGACGAACGGCGGCGGCGACTACCTCCGGCGAGGTCGGCGGTGGCGGCGGGGCGGCGGCGGTGCGAGACGACAGCGCGGGTCGGCGGCGTCGGGGCGAGGCGGCGCCGCGACGCGAGGGTTTGGGTGGCGGGACGGCTTGGGCTGTCGGGCCTCGGGGGCGCGGCTTATAAAGCCTGTCCGGCTGGAGTCCGGGTCGAATACGGCCCGGTAGGTCGGTGCTCTTTTTTTTTAATCCTGACGCGGAAAAACATATAAAAGAAATACTAAACGGACTCCAAAAATCCTGAAATAAATTTTCACGGTCCTCTAATAATTATTTGGGCCTCTAATGCAGTTTTGAAAAACGCATATTTTCCTAATTCAAATAAAATTGCGATAAAATCCAAATAAAATGTATTTATTTGATTTTAATATTTTTCCTCCAATATTCCTTTATTTTGGAGAATTCATATTATCTCCTCTCATATATTTTAATACGAAATATTTTCGGAGAGAAAAATTATTAAAACCAAAATGATCCTTGTTTCAGTATTTGATAAAATTCAAATATGAAGAACGTGAAATCCCCGACTCTCTCCGTGGGTCCTTTAGTTGCTTAGGATTTCAAGGATCGCGAAACGAAAATTCAATAAAATATGATATGCATGAATGACCTATGTATAACATTCCAAATTGAAAATTTGGGATGTTGCAAACCTACCCCCTTAAGATGAATCTCGTCCTCGAGATTCGGGTTGGCTAGAAAATAGGTGTGGGTGGTCTTTGCGTAGATCATCCTCTCGTTCCCAGGTGGCCTCATCCTCAGTATGGTGGCTCCACTGAACTTTGCAAAATTTGAGAACCTTACAGCATGTAACTCGGCTGGCAAACTCGAGAATCTTGACAGGTTTCTCCTCATATGTCAAATCACTATCCAACTGAATTGCTTCCGGGGGCACTATATCTCTCAGAGGAATATCGGCTATCTCTCCATGGCACTCCTTCAACTTGGAAACATGAAACACATCATGAACTCCAAACAGTCCTTCGGGTAACTCCAATTTGTAGGCAACCTCTCCCATGCGTTCCAAAACATGGTACGGTCCTACAAATCTCGAGGCTAACTTTCCCTTAACTCCAAAACGTTTAACTCCTCGCAGTGGTGACACTCGCAGATAGGCTCTGTCTCCCATTTCATAGACTACCTCCTTGCGTTTTGAATATGCATAACTCTTCTGTCTGGACTGAGCTACCTTCAGTCTATCTCGAATCAGCTTAACCTTCTCTTCGGACTCTTTAATCAAATCTGGTCCAAACAACTGGCTGTCACCAACTTCATCCCACATCAACGGTGTTCTTCATCTTCTTCCATACAGGGCTTCGAACGGTGCCATCTTCAAACTGGCCTGGTAGTTGTTGTTGTATGAGAACTCCGCGTAGTGCAAATTATCATCCCAACTAGATCCATAATCTAGCGCACAAGCTCTCAGCATGTCTTCTAGAATCTGATTGACTCTCTCGGTCTGTCCATCTGTCTGCGGGTGAAAAGCTGTACAGAACTCCAGCCTGGTTCCCAAAGTCTGGTGCAGCTGGTGCCAAAATATTGAAGTAAACTGCGTTCCTCTATCTGATACGATGGTCCTCGGAACTCCGTGCAGACATACGATCCTGTTCATATATATCTTGGCCAACTTTGCACTGGTATAGGTGGTTTTCACTGGGATAAAGTGGGCTACTTTGGTCAAACGATCCACTACTACCCAGATAGAATCATATCCCGATCGGGTCCTGGGTAATCCGGTGATAAAATCCATGCCAAGCTTGTCCCACTTCCATTCGGGTATCGGCATGGGCTGCAGTAATCCTGTTGGCTTCTGATGTTCTGCCGTCACTCTCTGACATACATCACATACGGCTACATACTCAGCAATATCCTTCTTCATACCAGTCCACCAGAAACGCTCCTTCAAATCCAAATACATCTTGGTGTTTCCAGGGTGTATCGTGTATGGCGAGTCATGAGCTTCCTGTAGTATCAACTTCCTGATTTCTGCATTATTGGGCACATAAACACGATCCTCGAACCACAATGTGTCGTGTTCATCCTCACGAAATCCTTTGGCCTTTCCTTTGCTCATCCTCTCCTTTATCTCGGCAATTTCCTTGTCATCCTTCTGAGCTTCACGAATCTTTCCCAACAATGTAGACTGAACTTCCATCGCTGCAACAAAACCTCTAGGAACAATCTCCAAACAAAGTTCCCTGAGATCCTCGGCTAACTCCTTTGGCAACCCTCCCGTTAGGAGAGTATTGACATAACTCTTCTGGCTCAAAGCGTCTGCTATGACATTGGCCTTGCCTGGATGACAGTGCAGCTTCATGTCATAATCCTTTATAAGCTCCAACCATCTCCTCTGCCTGAGGTTCAGCTCCTTCTGGGTGAATATGTACTTCAAACTCTTATGATCCGTGTACACATCACAACGATTTCCAATAAGAAAGTGTCTCCAAGTCTTGAGAGCATGCACTACGGCTGCTAACTCCAAATCATGAGTGGCATAATTTAACTCATGCGGTCAAAGTTGGCGTGAGGCATATGAAACAACTCTTCCGTCCTGCATAAGCACTCCTCCAAGTCCTAAGTGAGAGGCATCACAATACACTTGGAAATCCTTGCGTATATCCGGCAGAATCAGCACTGGGGCTGTAGTCAGTCGTTTCTTCAACTCCTGGAAACTGGCCTCACATTCTTATGTCCATTTGAACTTAGTGTCCTTCTTCAACAGCTCCGTCATGGGCTTCACAATTTTAGAGAAATTCTCGATAAATCTCCGATAATATCCTGCGAGTCCAAGAAAACTGCAGATTTCTCCAACTGTGGTGGGTGATAGCCAATTGGTGACTGACTTAACCTTGGTGGGGTCTACTGCTATACCTTCTCCTGATATAACAAGTCCAAGGAATCCAACTTCCTTCAGCCTAAATTCACACTTGCTGAACTTGGCATATAACTGATGTTCCCTGAGTTTCTCGAGAACTAAACGTAAATGCTCCTTGTGTCCCTCTTCATTCTTTGAGTATACCAAGATATCATCAATGAACACCACGACGAATTTATCCAAGAACTCCATGAACACCTTGTTCATCATACTCATGAAATAGGCAGGGGTGTTAGCCAATCCAAATGACATAACTGTATACTCATATAACCCGTACCTTGTGGTGAATGCTGTTTTTGGTATATCCTTTTCTAGAATCTTCAGCTGGTGATATCCCGATCGCAGATCGATATTCGAAAACACTTTAGCTCCTTACAGCTGGTCAAACAAATCATTGATCATCGGTAGTGGGTACTTGTTCTTGATCGTCACTTCATTCAATGCACGATAATCAACAACCATCCTCAATGATCCATCCTTCTTCTCAACCAAGAGCACTGGGGCTCCCCATGTTTATGGGTAAATCCTCCCGAGTTCGAGGTTAAACGGGGCTTCTGCTGAGCTCCAGAATTGTACTTTCCTTGTCCATACTTCCTCTTGCGGCTCTCAATCTGCTGCTGCTTCCCTTCAATCATAAGAGCCTTGTCTACCAACTCCTGGTACTTGTTAAATGTTGCCACCATCAACTGCATGCTCATCTCATCATTCAGTCCTTCCATAAACTTCTCCTGCTTCGCGGCATCTGTGGCCACATCATCAGGGGCATAACGAGATAGCTTACTAAACTCATCTACGTACTGAGCCACAGTACGATTTTCCTGGCGCAAGTTGCGAAACTCACGCTTCTTCATGCTCATAACTCCAGTTCAGACATGGGCTGTGCGGAGTGCTTGCTGAAGCTGATCCCAAGTGATATATGCTATAGGGAAGGTGGCTGTGTAATTCTCCCACCATGATGCTGCTGGTCCATCCAATTGATGTGCGGCAAAACGCACCTTCTCAGCATCTATACAACCTGCGGTGGTTAACTCCCTTCCAATCCTGTGTAGCCAGTCATCCGCCACTATTGGCTCGGTTCTACTGGAAAACACCGGCGGCTGCAACCTCAGAAAACGGGCTAAGTTGTCAACTGGAGGTGGTGGCGGTGGGTTGTTGTTGCCCTGGTTCTGGAATAATATCTGCATCAAGGCATTCTGCTGCTGGATCAACTGGGTGATCTCCGGTGGGAAGACAAATCCGGTGTCACGTCTCGGAGGCATTTGATGGGTTTAGATGGGAGAGATTAGAATAGAAATGAGGTCTAGTGAGAAGGCACTACCCGTATGCACATGAGACAAACACAATCATATCACACCAAATCAATACAAGCAAGGGCATACAATCGGTCTAGAACTATCGTAACAAAAGTGCTCGGACTACTACTATATACAGGGGGAATACTGCTAATCATATGGTGGTCATCTAGAAATTTTGATCGGTGGAAGACTCCATGATATCTGCTCCAGCTTCGTCTTCATAATCATCAGCACTACCATCTGGGTCAGAGTCGGTGTCGTCGATGATGATGTAGTCTTCAGAACGAATTTCCTTAGGTTCATCGTCTTCTCCTCCTGGTGCAGGGTCTCCCATGAAAACTCCTAGCTTCCTTGTCAGGTCGTCATTCTTATCCACGAGTATTGTCATTTGCTCTTCATATCCATCGCATGTAGACTTGAGTTCCTCCTCTAGCTCCGTGATCCTAGTCATCGCATTCTTCAAATCTATCATGCTTGCGCACATCTGGTTCTCCTGGCGTCGAATATGCTGGTTTAGCTCCTGGATGAATGCTGCTATGGACCTGTCCCTCATGGTGCTGACTATCTCCCATTGCTCGTCTCGGCGCCCACATATCTGGTAGATAGTGTCCTTCAGATTCTTGCTGTAGACTTCGCCGATGCGTCCCATGGCGATGTGGGCTGCCATGCTCTTTCCTAGACTCTAGGTTGGGGCATCAAAGGAAAACTCTATGGGCTCCGTAACTGGCGTGAATATCCTTCCTAGAACTTGAACTCGAATCATCCAGCGCTCCTCTTCTGGTAAAGTGGCAGTGTAGGTCCCGGTGAAGCTTGGTATTCTGATGTTCAGGTACCTAGTGACTTCCTTCAAGTGTCGTCCAAAGGGTGTGTCTTCATCCGGTTGTGCAAACTTGTTCCTTGAGTCCGCCATCCTAAATAGTAGAAAATGGAGAGGAGTCAGAAATGAGTAGAGAAGAGTGACCTATAGCTTTTCTTAATGGTCATGTCCTACATTCAGCGTGTGCTCTGATACCATCTTGTAGCGACCCGACCTCAGATGGTCAAGTCTCTGTGCTTAGGTGTCATCACTGGATCGGTAATGCTGACACACACAGTACTCAAAGGATTTATAACAGAGTAGCAATCACACACTTATTACATTGAATGTCTCCAAAATAGAACTTATTACAATAAATATGGCTTAAGGCCATCTAAATACGATAACAGCGGAAGGCTTGGAAGATAAAGCGAGTCCATCAACTCCAACGGCATAGCTGAGTGCATGACAAAGGACCTAGCGCACCTTACTCCTCGTCTGAAAAGTCTGCAACGTGGTACGTTGCAGCCCAAAAACCGGGTCAGCACATGGAATATGCTAGCAATATAAGACAGTAGAGCAATGAACAAATAAATGCTATCACTACATGCATATATGGCTGGTGGAGGCTCTATGGTTATATGGTTTTGCGAAAAGCCAATTTTTCCCTACAACAATGGAATAAATTTTGTTTAACTATCATGGTGGTTGAAACATCATTGAGAGGGTTCCTCCAACTCCATCCCAATTAAAGTAATCATTAACAACCCAACAAATTAATTTAGAGTGATGAGATCAAATCAAGAATTCAAGTACCAGATACTCAAGATGTCCATAACCGGGGACACGGCTAACCATGATTAGTTTATACACTCTGCAGATGTTTGCGCACTTTTCAACACAAGACTCGATCTCCTCCATTGAATTTCTTGCACTACATGGTGTTTGAGAAACGGATGACCGAGACACAGTCTTTCAGAAACATTAACTCTAACCCCGGGTAGACAGTACCAACCTACATCCCCTACATCTGCTAGCCTACCACTGGAAGAGGTCATGCAACCTACTCAACTATGCTAGAGCCCATAATAGCTTGTGGCTGCACACGGAAGTTTCTAGCATGAATAATCTTATGATCCCTTTGAGCCTGGGTGGCGGACCGTAGGATGATCACACGGGTACTCTGGGATATCCTAGGACAACACTGGATTCTCCAGGTGCCCACGAGCAATCCACCCAGATGTGTATTAAAGTTGCCAACTTAAGTTGAACCATTAATTAACAAACACACATCTGTCATGGATACTCTCAAACACAATCCACGTCTACGAGCATAGCATGGCAATATAAGCATAACGTAGAAGTAACTCCCAAGGATTTGATAAAAAAGGGCAATAGGTTCTACCTCATCATCTACTACCCAGACCCACAAGTTAATCACATCCTAATCATGCAGTGTTTGAGGATTGTAACTAATGCATAAAAACTAGGTATGTAAGTGTATGATCAATGTGTTACTTGCCTTGCTGACGATCTGCAAATCCTAGAGACTCGTAGTAGCACGCTCCGCACTCCGGGAATTCTATCGCAAACAAAAAATAGCATACATAAGCAATCAAGAAAATATGCATAGGGAAATTTCAAATAAGAAGATCTAACCAGAAAGTTCAACTGAAGAACTCCGGTTTGCAAAAAGAATCAAATCAAACGGAGCAACGAAACTCAAACAACGAAAGAAACAAGATCCGATTACTAATCTGGACTAAAGTCAAATTTTACAGTACCAAAATCTTGTTCATGTTGGTTAAACAGAAAGAGGGCTTCGAGCCAAAGATCTAGGCGCTTGTTTCACCTGATTTGAATAAACGAGCGAAAAGTTATACTAGATCGAAGATTAGGGCAGAAAGCGCGATCGAAAATAATCACGAAAAAACCCTGGAAAAAGAAAACTGACGAACAGGCTAACGAACGACCGTTCGCTGTCTGCGGCTAATGGACGAACAGCGTTCGTTAAAACGCACGTACGGACGAATGTTCGCAATATAACTAAACCAAAAAAACCGAACCGATCTATTAATAAAACTAGATCTAGGGTTTTAAAAAGAAACCAAACGGTTTTTCTGAGAAAACCGACGAACGGCAGCGGCGACGGCGGCTGCCTCTGGCGAGGTCGGCGGGCGGCGGCGGGATGGCGGCGGTGCAGCTCCGGCGGGGCGGCGGCGGTGCAGGACGGCGGCGCGGGGCGGCGGCTCCAGCGGGGCGGCGGCGTCGGCGCGAGGCGGCGGCGCGACGCGAGGGTTTGGGTGGCGGGGCGGCTTGGGCTGTCGTCCCTCAGGGGCGCTGCTTATAAAGCCTGGGCGACTGGAGTCCGGGTCGAATACGGCCCCGGTAGGTCGGTGCTCTTTTTTTATAAAAAAATCCTGACGCGGAAAAACAAATAAAAGAAATACTAAACGGACTCCAAAAATCCTGAAATAATTTTTCGCGGTCCTCTAACAATATTCCGAACAAAGTGAACATTTATTTGGGCCTCTAATGCAATTTTGAAAAACGCATATTTTTCCTAATTCAAATAAAATTGCGATAAAATCCAAATAAAATTTATTTCTTTGATTTTAGTATTTTCCCTCCAATGTTCCTTTATTTTGGAGAAGTCATATTATCTCCTCTCATATATTTTAATATGAAATATTTTCGAAGAGAAAAATTATTAAAACCAAAATGATCCTTGTTTCAATATTTGATAAAATTCAAATATGAAGAACGTGAAATACCCAACTCTCTCCGTGGGTCCTTGAGTTGCCTGGGGCGTAAGGCCCATCTCCTTTGTATATTTTAACACTCTAGCTACAATAAAACGCTACAGTCAACTAAGCTACCTGGGCCTTGGCCTAGTTCGCCTGGGGCCTGGCCCATTCCTAGGTCCGCCACTATCTCCCACCATTTGTTAGAAGCAACTCCACTACCACCCCCTCCAACACTCTAGCTTTGTCTCTCTCCCAACCTTATTCCTCTCCTACACATATGCATGGATGTCGATCGATCTCCCTTAATACATAGGGTAGGCCTCCCTCCTCCTCCACACATATACCAGCCATTGTACCTCTATAATTAATTAGGCCTCCGCCCCCACCACACACCGATAGTCGAGCACTGTAGGTAGGTATCCATGCCACAGAGACAAACTGCACCCGTCCCTTCTCACGTTCCAGTCAGCCAGCCACTCTATATCCTTGACGTGGGCACACACCAATTCGATGGAACTCTTTATCGATCCCGCGCGCGCACACACACACATCATCCCTCTCTTCGATTCTATGGATACCTCAAGCAGATGATACCTCCACTCTCTTCTCGTGGATCGCCCCCTCTATATATATGATATATCCAGGACTCTATTTCACACACATTACATATGTTACATTTTTTTATTGACCCTCCCTCCCCCAAAAAAACACTCACGAACCCACACATTATATCTCTCTACGTTTGTATCTCTCTCACACAACCCCACGTAGGTGGTGTACATACACGAAGAGAATAGGTGCACGTACTCACGCTTCGTGCCCAGCTGTCGGAGTAAATGACCACGGGTAGCCTAACCGACTCCCCCTGGCTCTTCAAAAATTATCGGGCCGATCAAGCCTTCAAGCACCCAAAGCACAGGGCCGCCTTCCCCTGGCCGGCTATCTCACAGGCCGACTACTGGAAGGCGGCCCAGCCCTAAAACCCTCCCGAAGAAATCCACAAGAAGGCCGACTCCAAGAAGCCGGCCACAAGAAGGCCGACTCCAAGAAGCCGGCCACAAGAAGACCGACTCCACGATGCTGGCCACAAGAGGGCCGGCTCCTGGCAAGCGGCCAAGATTGCACCCTCAAGGACTGCACCCACATAACGGTGACGAGACGGGGCGTGGCTACAGTAAAGCCTGCCACCCCCGAATCCCAGAGCACGCATGGCCACAGTGCGCCGTACGGGTCGGCCATCCCCCGTGCGATGCGACACTGTTGCCATGTTGACCATGACGCCACCAACGACAGGCTGTCAGTACGGCCTGCGAGCGGCGGGCCCCTTCAGCCAGAGAGACGCTCGAAGGCGGCCAAGCCCCCTAGTCGGCTTGGGGTGTAGCCGGCTCCCAATAGCCGGCTACCTCACTCCCTCGAAGTATGTGTATCATTAAGGAGACAAGACGAGGTAAGACTATAGTCAGAGCCCGCCAGACGGCGGCGCTGTAGCCATGCTTACCTCGGAAAAGCCCTCGTCATCAGGGGTGAGGCTACAGTAACCAGCCGCCGGCAAGACCCCCAGGCGATGGGGCCGGCCTGTCGGCTAAGAGGCCGGCAGCCGGCGGGACCCACCAGTCGGCAGGCCCCAGCGGCCGACGGAGAAGCCGGCGGATACAGACACTGATGGCCTGGACCCGCATCCAGCTAGATTACCATTGTACCCCTTGGGGGTAGGCCTATATAAACCCCCCAGGGCACCCATGCAAAGGGTTCATCTCTTAGAGTTTTAGACACCACATAGAGAGAAGAGGAGAGCTAGCCTTGCCCTTCTTCTTCCTCTAGCCGAACAGCTCAAGGAGCCACTTGTGTTGATCTAGTGATCATGCGGAGACCCCGCAGAGCAGGTCTAGGGGTGTTATCTCCACGGAGAGCCCCGAACCTGGGTAAGATTCGCCGGCGTGCATGTCTTCGCCTTATCCCGTCTCCAGGCACCGGCGATGTCTTACTGGCTCCCACAATGATAAGCCACCTGTTGGCATATGTCGCACCTACCACCCGACATTTGGCGCCCACCGTGGGGCCAGGTGCACCGTCGTCCAGAGACCTGTTCTGGACGGGAACCCATTTCCTTCCCAGCGAGCGTAGCCAGCCCGGCACGCCCGATGGCGCTTGCCCCGACGCGCTGCAAGGCGTCGACGACGCCTGCGCGGTGAGCTGCCTCGCCGATCTTTTTGGCGAGGCTCGCATCTCTGACGAGCCTGCGTCCGACGTGGGCACAGACTGCCCTGAGAGCCGCCTCGTCAGCCTCCTCGATCAGCTTCACGTCTCCAGCGAGCCTGCTGTGGATTTGGAGTCGGTCGGCTCCACCGACCCGATGCTTGTCGACTCCGACATGGCATCGCTTGAAGCCTTCCCCACCAACGTGGTGATCATCGACGACCCTCTTCCTCGAGCCGACAGTGGCGGCAGCACTGTCACTGAGGTACTGGTCATCAGCCATGGCGCCGCCTCAGGCGAGAACGCCTACGACGCCCTACAAGCGGCGCTACACGACCTGTCCGCCCCCATCCCGGCCGATGCCGACACCGAGACACTGGAGGCACGCCGCCTCGCCCTCATCGCGGAGGGCCAGAAGATAGCATCCATGAGACGCCTCACTGAGGCTCACCAGCGCAAAGTCGACCGTGCCGCCTTTGGTACGCCGCCTCCTGGCGGGCCGAGCCGAGCCGGCATCGTCAAGAAGCGCGGCGCGGCCATCGCCAGCTTGCTGGGAGCAGACCGCCCAGTCTACGCCACGCCACTCGAGAACCAGCATGCCGCTCAGGCGGTCATAGACGAGCTGAACGGGCTGGAGGCCGACGGGTTCCCCTACATGACTAGACGCATCCAGCAGCTGATCGACGCGGCCGCAGAGTGGCATGAAGCCAGCGCCCGCGCTGAAAGTCCTCCCCTACGCCGAGAGCTCGGCGCGACATCCCGGACACCGACTGCAAGCGGCGCCCGCGCGAGAAAAGACAAGGAGCCGGCTGCTAGCCGCAGTCGAACTCGGCTCACCATCGAGTGCGACGCAGAAGGCCGCCCCCGAGCTGTGGAACGACGAGGCAATCCGCCTCCTCCCCCGCCTTGTGGGGAGAGATATCCCACCCCGCCGTCTGTTACGCATCCGACTCTCGACGACCGACTAGGCCACCGCGAAGGAGTCGGCGAGAATGACGCCCGCCACCGGATCGACCGCCTAGAGCGATCCCTGGCGCTAGAAGAAGAAGATGATGTCGGCCCGCCTTGCTTTGGCCCCCGCATCCGCGACGAGCCCTTCCCCAAAGGGTTCTCACTCCCAAGAGACCCGCCAAAATACAACGGCTCCGTGAAGCCGGAAGACTGGTTGATCGATTACTCCACCGCAGTCCGCATAGCAAACCGCAACAGGCGCATTGCCGTGAAGTACGTCCCGCTCATGCTTCAAGGCACGGCACGCACCTGGTTGAACAGCCTCAAGCCCTACAGCGTCAACAGCTGGCTAGACTTCACGGAAGTCTTCATCCGCAATTTCACCAGCACATACAAGCGGCCTCCCAAGCCCTGCCAGCTTTCCTTGTGCGTCCAAGGGTCCAGCGAATTAACTCGCGACTACCACACGCGTTGGGCCGAGCTCCGCAACTCCTGCGAAGGGGTGCACGAGGTTCAAGCCATAGAGTACTTCACCGCCGGGTGCCGAGAGGGCACCCTCCTCAAGCACCGGCTCCTCTGCGACGAGCCGACTACCCTCGACGAGCTGCTGATCATAGCAGACAAGTACGCCACGGCCGACTCTTCAATGAAGACTGAGCTTCGAGTGGATGCCTCTGGAAAGGTGCTCGCTCCGGCTCCCAAGACGCCGGCTGGTGACTCCAATCGACGCCCGTACCCAAACGACAACAAGCGCAAGGCCCCTATGCCGCCTTCCACCAGTAGGCAAGTAGCCACAGTCGGAGACAAACAACCTGAAGGGCGGCCCATGCCGAAGAAGCAGAAGGGCAGCAGGCCAGCTTGGCAGCCGGCTTTCTCCTACGAGCAAACCCTTGATGCCCCCTGCAAGTTCCACAGCGGCGCGAAGCCGTCCAACCACATGACTCGGAAGTGTCATTGGCTCACGCGAATCTCCAAAGGCGAAGGGCTGGTGCCGCCTCCACCTGCTGGCCAGCCACCTCCAGCCCCTCAGCAGCCGGCTACTCGACCAGCAGTCGGAGCCATTCAAGACGAGTTCCCGGACGAGCATGCCGCCTACGTCGTCTTTACAAGCCAAACTGAAGACAGACGCAGTTGGTGCCGACAACACCAAGAAGTCAACGCGGTCGCCTCTAACAACCCAGAGTTTATGCATTGGTCTGAGAAGCCTATCAGCTGGAGCCGGACCGATCACCCAGAGGTGATGCCGTCTCTCGGCTCTTATGCATTGGTGTTGGACGCCACCCTCGCGACAGAAATGCGAGCTGCCCGGTTCTCCCGAGCAATGATTGACGGTGGGAGCAGCATCAACATACTGTACAGTGACACCTGGAGAAGCTGAACATCAAGACGAAGCAACTCATGCCAAGCCGGACTGTGTTCCGTGGCATCATACCCGGCCCGTCCTGCTCACCAATCGGCAAGATCAAGATAGATGTTCTCTTCGGAGACAAGGATCACTTCCGCCGAGAAGCAGTCTGGTTTGAAGTGGTGGATCTAGAGAGCCCTTACCATGCGTTGCTTGGCCGACCTGCCATGCCATGTTCATGGCTGTGCCCCACTATGCCTACCTCAAGATGAAGATGCCTAATTCAAAGGGGATCATCACCATAGCCGGAGACTACAAGAAATCCTCTAAGACTGCTGCAGCCAGCAGCCGGCTGGCCGAGTCCCTCATGATTGCCGAAGAAAAAAAGATGCTGGACCAAGTCGTGGCCATGGCCGGCAAGCAGCCGGCCCTGTCCCCTGACCCCAAGGAATATGATGCTCAAGGCTCCTTCCACCCGGCCAAGGAAACAAAGAAGATACCTCTGGACCCAGAGAACCTGGAGAGGTTTGCCATCATTGGAGCAAACCTGGACAGAAAATAGGAAGGCGAGCTCGTCGATTTCCTCCGTGAGAATCGGGACATCTTTGCATGGTCCCCAAAGGACATGCCGGGCACAAGCTACACGTCCGAGCAGATGCAAAACCAGTCAAACAACCTCTGTGCCGACTGTCGGAGGAAAAGGGAAGGATTACAGGAGAAGTGATAGCCCGGCTTCTGGCAGCCGGCTTCAATATGGAGGTGTTTTTTCCAGAATGGCTTGCTAACCCGGTCCTTGTATTGAAGAAAAACAATAAATGGCGCATGTGTATAGATTATACTAGCCTCAACAAAGCCTGCCCCAAAAATCCGTTTGCCTTACCTCAAATCGATCAAGTGATAGACTCCATAGCCGGATGCGAGCTGTTGAGTTTCTTGGATGCTTACTCAGGCTACCATCAGATCAAGTTGGATCCAGCCGACCGCCTGAAGACCGCCTTCACCACACCATTCGGAGTTTTCTGCTACCTGACTATGACATTCGGCTTGAGAAATGCCGGTGCCACTTTTCAGCGTTGCATGCAGAAATGCCTCCTCAAGCAACTCGGCAGAAATGCCCACGTCTATGTAGACGATATTGTGGTGAAGACGGAGAAGCACGGCACCCTGCTGGAAGACCTCAGAGAAACATTTGACAACTTCCGTCGGTTTCAGATCAAGCTCAACCCTGAGAAATGCGTGTTCGGAGTACCAGCCGGCCAGCTTCTAGGCTTCTTGGTCTCCGAACGCGGCATCGAGTGCAACCCAGTGAAGATCAAGGCCATAGAGAGAATGGAGATTCCTACCAAGCTGCGAGACGTCCAAAAGTTTACCGGGTGCCTGGCCTCCCTGAACCGCTTCATCAGCCGGCTAGGAGAGAAGGCTCTCCCCCTGTACCGACTCATGAAAAAGTCCACCCACTTCGAGTGGAACGACCAAGCAGACCAAGCTTTTCACGAGTTGAAGAAGATGCTGACCACGCCACCTGTCTTGGCGGCGCCAACTGAGAAAGAGCCCATGCTCCTTTACATTGCCGCGACTAGCCGAGTGGTCAGCACAGTTATTGTGGTCCAACGCCCAGAAGAAGGCCGGGCTCAGTTAGTCCAGAGGCCGGTGTATTATTTGAGCGAAGTACTATCCACCTCGAAGCAAAACTACCCGCACTACCAGAAGATGTGCTATGGAGTATACTTCGCCACCAAGAAGCTGAAGCCCTACTTTCAAGAGCATCCCATCACGGTCGTATGTACTGCCCCGCTTGCCGAGATCATAGGCAGCCGGGATGCATCCGGCCGGGTGGCCAAGTGGGCCATTGCGCTGGCTCCTTACACGATCTTCTACCAGCCTCGCACCGCCATCAAGTCCCAAGCATTGGCCGACTTCCTTGTTGATTGGGCCGAGACCCAGTACCTACCACTGGCTCCCGACTCCACTCATTGGCGGATGCACTTCGATGGATCCAAGATGCGCACCGGCTTGGGAGCCGGCATCGTCCACACCTCTCCCAAGGGCGACAAACTCAGATACACATTGCAAATTCATTTTGCCGCCTCCAACAACGTGGCCGAGTACGAGGCGCTCATACATGGGCTCCGGCTAGCCAAAGAGCTCGGCATCCGCCGGATCCTGTGCTATGGCGACTCGGATTTGGTAGTCTAACAATCATCTGGCGACTGGGACGCCAAGGACGCAAACATGGTGAGCTACCGATTCCTCGTTCAGCAAACCAGCGGATACTTTGAAGGATGCGAGTTCCTCCCATGTGCCACGGGCCGACAACGAGCAAGCAGATGCCCTGGCACGAATCGGCTCCACCCGACAAGCTATACCAACCGGCGTCTCTCTCCAACGCCTCCTCAAACCGTCTGTCAAGCCGTCTCCAGAATCAGACTCCATCTTCGTACCGCCTGACCCTGATGCAGTCGGATCCGACTTGGGGAACCCAGCAGGCGGCTCGGGGACTTCGACAGGCGGCCCGGGGACTGCCGTAGTCGCACCCGGCTCGGGGACTTCAGAACCCGGCCCGGGGACTGCAGCAGTCGGCCCGGGGACTGCAATGACACAACAGGCGGTGGCCGACTCCAACTCTTCACCACCCAACCCACCCACCCTAGTCGCAGTAGCTGTATTGGCAATAGAAGAAGTCACAGCTCCATCATGGGCCCAACCCATCCTCAACTTCCTGGTAAACAGAGAGCTGCCGACTGACGAGATCTTGGCAAGACAAGTTCAACGCCGAGCCGGAGCATACACAATAGTAAACAGAGAACTCGTTAGGCGCAGCGTCACTGGAGTCTTCCAGCGCTGCGTCGAGCCAGAGAAGGGCATAGCAATCCTCAAGGACATCCACCAAGGCGAATGCGGCCACCACGCGGCCTCAAGATCACTTGTCGCCAAAGCTTTCCGCCATGGGTTCTTCTGGCCGACTGCTTTGGAAGACGCCAAGGAATTAGTCAAATACTGCAAAGGGTGCCAAGTCTTCAGCTCCAAGCAACACCTGCCGGCTTCTGCACTCAAGACCATCCCCCTCACCTGGCCCTTTGCCGTCTGGGGACTGGACATGGTGGGCCCATTCAAGACGGCGCGCGGCGGCATGACACATCTGCTTGTCGCCGTGGACAAATTCACCAAGTGGATTGAAGCGAAGCCAATCAAGAAGCTGAACGGGCCGACTGCCGTGACATTCATCGCAGATATCACCACCCGGTATGGCGTACCACACAGCATCATCACGACAATGGCACGAATTTTGCCAAAGGAGCACTGGCACGTTTCTATGCGACACAGAGCATCCGACTGGACTTAGCATCCGTAGCCCACCCGCAGTCAAACGGCCAAGTCGAGCGAGCAAACGGCCTCATCCTCTCCGGCATCAAGCCCCGACTGGTCGTACCACTAGAGCGTTCGGCCGGCTGCTGGCTCGACGAGCTGCCGGCCGTCCTCTGGAGTCTGCGTACTACCCCGAACAAGTCAACCGGCTTCACCCCTTTCTTCCTTGTATATGGTGCCGAGGCTGTCATCCCAACTGACATTGAGTTCGACTCACCTCGGGTCACCATGTACACGGAGGCGGAGGCCAAGGAAGCGCGAGAAGACGGCGTTGACCTACTGGAAGAGGGCCGGCTGTTAGCACTCAGCCGGTCTGCCATCTACCAGCAGGGTTTGCGCCGTTACCACAACCGGAAGGTCAAGCCAAGATCCTTCCAAGAAGGCGATCTTGTGCTCCGGCTGATCCAGCGAACAGCCGACCAACACAAGCTCTCGGCCCCTTGGGAAGGCCCCTTCGTCATCAGCAAGGCCCTAGGCAATGACTCCTACTACGTAATCGACGCACAGAAGCCGAAGTCATGCAAGAGAGATGATTCCGGCAAGGAGTCGGAACGACCATGGAACGCCAATCTCCTTCGAAGATTTTACAGCTAAATGCAGTATGTACCACGCTACCTTTTGTACTAAGTACAAGATAACGGGCCCCCCGAGGAGCACTCGGGGACTACCCTCTTTTATCTACGTATGATGAGTGTCATACCTATGAATGTATTACTACATTTGTTTTCCTGTCCGGCACCGAGTTCGATCAGTCGGCCCGGGGACTTGCCGCCTTGAGTTATATTAAAGTTCTACCTGCAGTCAGACAAGTAGTGTGCCGGCACCCAAGCCCTCTCTTGTTCAAAGTCGCAGCTCGAAGAATCGACTGTCCGACTGGCAAGAGTCAAAGGCAGGAAAGGATGCCCACACGAAAAACGGCTAAGGACTAACGAACTTATATAACACAAGCCGGCCTCCCACCCCGCCAACCGGCTGTCAGAACAGCCGGTTGGCCGGCTTCCGATTCACCTTGCTACAATCTAAGAAAGCTAGAGTACTTGCCCTCCCAAACGGCCAAGCCCTTCCCCAGCCACAGACTACAAAGCAGCTGTCCGGCTGGGAAGCGGCGACCAAGGGAGGGCGGCGAAGGAAACAGCCAAAAGGATGAAAAGCAAATACAATCGGAAGCCAAGCACATCCATGATTATATTTACACGAAAGGCCTTCGAAAGGCCGGCGTTCAACATAGTTTGAATACACCCCCAGTGGGTGGAACTGCGCAAACCTAACAAATATTGTTCAAAGAGTAATAAACAGGAAAGCAAAGGTGGCGGATCAGGCCAAAGGTGCAACAGGCGAGCGAGGAAGGTCAGTGGAGACGGCAGTGCTGGCTGGAGGAGTGGCCGACTGGCGAGTCTTGGCTTGATCATCACCGGCTGCAGGCGGCGCGCTCACACGCGCCTCGTTGCTGGAGGCACGATCAAGCTGAGGCTGGCCGGTTGCTCCACCGTCTGCCACGACGTCTTCACCATCCTCTCCCTCCTTCTCTTCGCCCTCGTCACTTGAGTCGATCTCCTCTGCCAAGTCTTCACCATCCGCTGGGTTCAGCCCAAACCACTCCTCCGGCTGAGCAACACCGTCATCATTCACCTCAGGGGCAAAGGCACTGGTGCCGGTGTAGTCGGCGATCGCCGAGGCGCGCTGGATGATAGCCGGCCACACCGCCTCCAGCTCCTCGTTGGCCTCCTGCCGCCAGGTGGTCAGCTGGGCCAAGTCCAGCCCAGGATACCAAGCTCGGACGAACTCCAGCGCCCGCCTGGCGCCTGACCGAGCTGCAGAAGCCTTCCAGGCCTCAAAGCGGCCAACCGCTACCTCCAGCCAGTCGGCCGTCCGACTGGGGGTACGGGGAACCACCTCGCCGGGCCAGAGGGCGGCCAACACTTGCGCCCCAACGCGCTGAAGACGGCGGAGCATGCAGTGAGCCGGCTGGAGGCGGGCTTGGATCACCAGAAGCTGCTCCTCAAGCGACCGGCGAGCATCTGGCGCGACCTCAACCCTAGCCCGCCTTTGCGTGTCGCGGCGGGCCTTGATGACCTTGTTGGCGGCAACGGAGTAACCAGGGAAGTACTCTGCGCAAGTAAGAAAGGAAGAAAAAAACACAAAGTCAGAAAATGGACCAAATGGCAGGCGGCAAGCAAAGGGACGAAGAAGAAGGCGGCCTACCGTCAACCAAATCTTCGATCTGGCCGTAGCCGTCGCTCAGCGCTTGCCTTGCCTCAGCCCAGCTCGCCGCCTCGGTCTCGTATTCGGCTTGGAGGGCGGCCTCGCTGTCCTGCGCCGCCTTCAGGGCCGCCTTATGGCTCTCCTCCCGGTCGGCCAGCTTCTTGGCCAAGCGGTCACGGTCCTGAGCCAAGGCGTTGCACTCGGCTTCCTTGGCGCGAAGGGCGGTCTGGGCCCCACCCAACTGCTCCCTCAGGTCGGCATTGGCCTCTGCAGATATGGTAAAGAAAAAAAGCAATAAGAAAGAAGTCGCCAGGAAAGATTCGGCCCGACAGCTCAGCAGTCGGCCCGAATCTCGGGGACTACACCCAGTGGGTGCGCTGACGCGCCCCCACGTGAGATAAAAGATGAAGCACTTACTCCGGCTCTCGGTCAGATCAATGGTCTTTTGGTTCAGCTCCCGGGCCTGGGAGTTGATGGTAGCCGCGCAGAGGTTGTGATAGTCCTGCAAATAGGACAGAGGAGCGAATAAGAACAAGATAGCAATCGAAGTCTACTAAGAAGTCCCAAGCCGCCTGCTCAGCAGCCGACTCGGAACTCGGGGACTACTCCCAGTGGGTGCGCTGACGCGCCCCCACGGAAGAAATCAAGAACAAGAAACAAAAAAGCGGGAAGACTCACCCGAATGGCCGTCCGCGTCGCGAGGAACTCTTGAGTACACTGCTTCAGCACGGTGGCTTGGGATTGAAGCCGGTTCCGGACTTCTTGCGCCGCCACGTTCAGCATGGCCGTCCCACCACTCGGCTTCCACCCCGGCGAGCTGGCGCTGGCTGTCTCCAGATCCTGGGCCGACGAGCTAGAGCCCGCGGCCTTATGCGGGTCCGGCGCCGAAGTCGCCTTCCCTGCGTGCTGGCGCGATGACGACCGGACCACAAGGTCTGCCCTCGCAGCCGGCTCGCCTCCAGCCTGTTGCACGGGCGACGCGCAAGGCCGGCTGCCTTGGTCCGCCCCAGTCGGCGATGGCGGTGCCGCCTCCCTCTCCGGGACGACGACGTCGCCCTCCTCCCTCTCCACCACCAGCTGGTCGCCACCGGCTTCCTCCGGCGGGGGCACCGGGATCTCGGGCGCCACAGCGCGAAGGGGGACGACAAGCTGCGGATGCCGGTTACGCAGGGCCTCCGCCGCCCTCTCTGTGGTTGCAGCCTCCCCCGCCCTCTCTGCGGCTGCAGCCTCCGCCTGAGCCTTGGCCGCTGCGTCGGCTTGTGCCTCCGCCGACCTCTCTGTCATCTCCTCCGCCGCCGTGGCAGCGGCCGCCCTCAGCTCCACCGCCTCCCGCTCCTGCCGCACCTCCTGCGCATTCCACTCCGTCGCCGCTTGAAGCTCGACACGGGGATCCACGCGGCGGGCGCTTCCAGCTACTCCCGCCGCTCCAACCACGGAGGGGGCAGCGGTCCGCTCAAGAGAAAGCGGAGCCCTATTTTTTTGAAGTCAAGACAAGGACTCAGAAGAATATCAACAAAAAAGAAGAAGGAATACGTGAGAGAATTGACACATACGCCGAAACCATTTGTGGCTGCTTCACCACCTTGCGGAAGCGGGAAGCCTTCGCGGCTGCCTCGTCCCGCTTGGTCGCCGCCGCCGCGCTCTTGGGCTTCTTCGACCGACTGCCAAATAGGCTCGGCGCGGCCCAGCGCTTCTGCGCGCCGCCTCGGACAGCCGGCGCGGGAGATGAATCCGCACCATGATGATCGGACGCCGGCTGGCGGCGCGGGACGACTTCCACCTCGTCATCATACTGTTGGGGAACGTAGCAGAAATTCAAAATTTTCTACGCATCACCAAGATCAATCTATGGAGTAATCTAGCAACGAGGGGAAGGGGAGTGCATCTACATACCATTGTAGATCGCGATGCGGAAGCGTTGCAAGAACGCGGATGAGGGAGTCGTACTCGTAGCGATTCAGATCGCGGTTGATTCCGATCTAAGCACCGAAGAACGGTGCCTCCGCGTTCAACACACGTGCAGCCCGGTGACGTCTCCCACGCCTTGATCCAGCAAGGAGAGAGGGAGAGGATGGGAAGACTCCATCCAGCAGCAGCACGACGGCGTGGTGGTGATGGAGGAGCGTGGCAATCCCGCAGGGCTTCGCCAAGCACTGCGGGAGAGGAGGAGGACTTGGGAGAGGGGAAGGGCTGCGCCAGAACTTGGGTGGTCGCTGCCATCCCACCCCTCCACTATTTATAGGTGGGGGAGAGGGAGGCCAGCCCCCTTAGATCTCATCTAGGGTTGGGGGCGGCGGCCAAAGGGGGGAGGAGTGCCTCCCAAGTCAAGTGGAGGCCCTCCCCGGGTTTCCCCTCTCCCATACGCATGGGCCTTGGGGGGGCTGGTGCCCCTGGCCCATTAAGGCTAGGGCACCCCCTTACTGCCCATGCTGCTGTATTGGACGTGGTGGAACATTTTCTGGACCTCCGGACCCCTCCGGAATCCTCTGGAACCTTCTGGAAGCTTCCCGGTACAATACCGAAAAACCCGAACTTTTCCCGGAACCCGAACAACACCTTTCCATATATAAATCTTTACCTCCGGACCATTCCGGAACTCCTCGTGACGTCCAGGATCTCATTCGGGACTCCGAACAACATTCAGTAACCACGTACATGCTTTCCCTATAACCCTAGCGTCATCGAACCTTAAGCGTGTAGACCCTACGGGTTCGGGAACCATGCAGACATGACCGAGACGTTCTCCGGTCAATAACCAACAGCGGGATCTGGATACCCATGTTGGCTCCCACATGTTCCATGATGATCTCATCGGATGAACCACGATGTCGGGGATTCAATCAATCCCATATTCAATTCCCTTTGTCTATCGGTATGTTACTTGCCCGAGATTCGATCGTCGGTATCCCTATACCTTGTTCAATCTCGTTACCGGCAAGTCTCTTTACTCGTTCCGTAACTCACATCATCCCGTGATCAACTCCTTGGTCACATTGTGCACATTATGATGATGTCCTACCGAGTGGGCCCAGAGATACCTCTCCGTTTACACGGAGTGACAAATCCCAGTCTCGATTCGTGCCAACCCAACAGACACTTTCGGAGATACCTGTAGTGCACCTTTATAGCCACCCAGTTACGTTGTGACGTTTGGTACACCCAAAGCATTCCTACGGTATCCGGGAGTTGCACAATCTCATGGTCTAAGGAAATGATACTTGACATTAGAAAAGCTCTGAGCAAACGAACTACACGATCTTGTGCTAGGCTTAGGATTGGGTCTTGTCCATCACATCATTCTCCTAATGATGTGATCCCGTTATCAACGACATCCAATGTCCATGGTCAGGAAACCGTAACCATCTATTGATCAACGAGCTAGTCAACTAGAGGCTTACTAGGGACATGGTGTTGTCTATGTATCCACACATGCATCTGAGTTTCCTATCAATACAATTTTAGCATGGATAATAAACGATTATCATGAACAAGGAAATATAATAATAACCTATTTATTATTGCCTCTAGGGCATATTTCCAACAGTCTCCCACTTGCACTAGAGTCAATAATCTAGTTCACATCACCATGTGATTAACACTCACTGGTCACATCACCATGTGACCAACATCTAAAGAGTTTACTAGAGTCAACAATCTAGTTCACATCACTATGTGATTAACACTCAATGTGTTCTTGGTTTGATCATGTTATGCTTGTGAGAGAGGTTATTAGTCAACGGGTCTGAACCTTTCAGAACCGTGTGCTTTACGAATATCTATGTCATCTTGTGGATGCTACCACGCGCTATTTGGAGCCATTTCAAATAATTGCTCTACTATACGAATCCGGTTTACTACTCAGAGTCATCCGGATTAGTGTCAAAGTTCGCATCGACGTAACCCTTTACGACGAACTCCCTTTCACCTCCATAATCGAGAAAATCCTTAGTTCACTAGATACTAAGGATAAGTTCGACCGCTGTCATGTGATCCATTCCCGGATCACTATTGTACCCCTTGACCAACTCATGGCAAGGCACACTTCATGTGCGGTACACAGCATAGCATACTGTAGAGCCTACGTCTAAAGCATAGGGGACGACCTTCGTCCTTTCTCTCTCTTCTGCTGTGGTCAGGTCTTGAGTCTTACTCAATACTCACACCTTGTAACACAGCCAAGAACTCCTTCTTTGCTGATCTATTTTGAACTCTTTCAAAATCATGTCCAAGGTGTGCGTTCTTTGAAAGTATCATCAGGCGTCTTGATCTATCTCTATAGATCTTGATGCCCAATATGTAAGCAGCTTTTATCCAGGTCTTCCTTTGAAAAACTCCTTTCAAACAACCCTTTATGCTTTCCAGAAATTTTACATCATTTCGGATCAACAATATGTCATTCACATATACTTATCAGAAATGTTGTAGCGCTCCCACTCACTTTATTGTAAATACAAGTTTCTAACAAACTTTGTATAAACCCAAAAACTTTGATCACTCCATCAAAGCGTATATTCTGACTCCGAGATGCTTGCTCTAGTCCATGGAAGGATCGCTGGAGCTAGCATACCTTTTAGCATCCTTAGGATCGACAAAACCTTTCTGATTGTATCACATACAACCTTTCCTTACGAAAACTGGTAAGGAAACTTGTTTTGACATCCATCTGCCAGATTTCATAAATGCAGCTAATGCTAACATGATTCTGACGGACTTAAGCATCGCTACGGATGAGAAAATCTCATCGTAGTCAACTCCTTGAACTTGTGGAAATACTCTTTGCCACAAGTCGAGCTTCATAGACGGTAACATTACCGTCCACGTCCGTCTTCTTCTTAAAGATCCATTTATCTCGGATTTCATGGCTTCTAACCATTTGTCGGAATATGGGCCCACCATCGCTTCTCCATAGCTCGTAGGTTCAGTATTGTCCAACAACATGATATCTCAGACAGGATCACGTACCACTCTGAAGTAGCACGCATCCTCGTCGTCCTACGAGGTTTGCTGGTGACTTGATCCGAAGTTTCATGATTACTATCATAAGATTCCACTTCAATTGGTATAGGTGCCACAGGAACAACTTCCTGTGCCCTGCTACACACTAGTTGAAGTGACGGTTCAATAACCTTATCAAGTCTCCACCATCCTCCCACTCAATTCTTTCGAGAGAAACTTTTCCTCGAGAAAGGACTCTTTTCTAGAAACAATTTGCTTCCAGATCTGAAATAGGAGGTATACCCAACTGTTTTGGGTATTCTATGAAGATGCATTTATCCTCTTTGGGTTCGAGCTTATCAGCCTAAAACTTTTTCACATAAGCATCGCAGCCCCAAACTTTTAAGAAACGAAAACTTATGTTTCTCTAAACGGTGTCGTCTCAACGGAATTGCATGGTGCCCTATTTAAAGTGAATGCGGTTGTCCCTAATGCCTAACCCATAAACGATAGTGGTAATTCGATAAGAGACATCATGGCATGCACCATATCCAATAGGGTGCAGTTATGATGTTCGGACATACCATCACACTATGGTGTTCCAGGCGGTATTAATTGTGAAACACTTTCCACAGTGTCTTAATTTTGTGCCAAACTCGTAACTCAGATACTCATCTCTATGATCATATCACAGACATTTTATCCTCTTGTCACGACGATCTTCAACTTCACTCTGAAATTACTTGAACCTTTCAATAATCCAGACTTGTGTTTCATCAAGTAAATACACTCAGCATCTACTCAAATCATCTGTGAAGTAAGAACTTAACGATATCCACTGCATGCCTCAGCACTCATTGGACTGCACACATCAAAATGTATTACATCCAACAAGTTGCTCTCTTGTTCCATCTTACTGAAAACGAGGCCTTTCAGTCATCTTGCCCATGTGGTATGATTTGCATGTCTCAAGTGATTCAAAATCAAGTGAGTCCAAACGATCCATCTGCATGGAGTTTCTTCATGCATATATACCAATAGACATGGTTCGCATGTCTCATTCTTTTCAAAAACGAGTGAGTCCAAAGATCCATCTACATGGAGCTTCTTCATGCGTTTCTATACCAATATGACTCAAGTGGCAGTGCCACAAGTATGTGGTACTATCATTACTATCTTATATCTTTTGGCATGAACATGTGTATCACTACGATCGAGATTCATTTTAGGTGCAAGACCATTGAAGGTATTATTCAAATAAACAGAGTAACCATTATTCTCCTTAAATGAATAACCGTATTGCGATAAACATAATCCAATCATGCTTAACGCAAACACCAAATCTCGATGGTAGAGGGAGCATGCGATGCTTGATCACATCAACCTTGGAAACACTTCCAACACATATCGTCATCTCACCTTTAGCTAGTCTCCGTTTATTCCGCAGCTTTTATTTCGAGTTACTAACACTTAGCAACCGAACCGGTATCTAATACCCTGGTGCTGCTGGGAGTACTAGTAAAGTACACATTCATATAACGTATATCCAATATACTTCTGTCGACCTTGCCTGCCTTCTCATCTACCAAGTATCTAGGGAGTACTGCTTCAGTGACCGTTCCCCTCATTACAGAAGCACTTAGTCTCGGGTTTGGGTTCAACCTTGGGTTTCTTCACTAGAGCAGCAAATGATTTGCTGTTTCATGAAGTATCCCTTTTGCCCTTGCCCTTCTAGAAACTAGTGGTTTTACAAACCATCAACAATTGATGCTCCTTCTTGATTTCTACTCTCGCGGTGTCAAACATCGCGAATAGCTCAAGGATCATCATAACTATCCCTGATATTTATAGTTCATCACGAAGCTCTAATAGCTTGGTGGCAGTGATTATGGAGAATCATCACTATCTCATCTGGAAGATTAACTCCCACTCGATTCAAGCGATTGTAGTACTCAGACAATCTGAGTACATGCTCAACGATTGAGCTTTTCTCCCTTAGTCTTCAGGCTTAAGAAACTTGTCAGAGGTCTCATACCTCTTGACGCGGGCACTAGTCAGAAATCCCAATTTCAGTCTTCAGAACATCTCATATGTTCTGCGACGTTTCAAAAACCGTCTTTGGTGCCACAATTCTAAACCGTTAGCATTACGCACTGAACTGTCACGTAGTTATCAAAACGTGTATGTCAGATGTTCCGCAACATCTACAGACGACGCTGAGGTTCAGCACACCGAGCGGTGCATTAAGGACATAAGCCTTCTGTGCAGCAATGAGGACAGTCCTCAGTTTACGGACCCAGTCCGCATAATTGCTACTACCAACTTTCAACTAAATTTTCTCTAGGAACATATCTTAAACAGTAGAACTAAAGCGTATGACATAATTTGCAAAGACCTTTTGACTATGTTCATGATAATTAAGTTCATCTGATTAATGAACTCCCACTCAGATAGACATCCCTCTAGTCATCTAAGTGATACATGATCCGAGTCAAACTAGGCCATGTCCGATCATCACATGAGACGGACTAGTCATCATCGGTGAACATCTCTATGTTGATCGTATCTACTATACGACTCATGTTCGACCTTTCGGTCTCTTGTGTTCCGAGGCCATGTCTGTACATGCTAGGCTCGTCAAGTCAACCTAAGTGTTTCGCATGTGTTCCGAGGCCATGTCTGTACATGCTAGGCTCGTCAACACCCGTTGTATTCGAACGTTAGAATCTATCACACCCGATCATCACGTGGTGCTTCGAAACAACGAACCTTCGCAACGGTGCACAGTTAGGGGGAACACTTCTCTTGAATTTTGGTGAGGGATCATATTATTTACTACCGTCGTTCTAAGCAAATAAGATGCATAACATGATAAACATCACATGCAATCAAATAGTGACATGATATGGCCAATATCATTTTGCTCCATTGATCTCCATCTTCGGGGCACCATCATCATCTTTGTCACCGGCATGACACCATGATCTCCATCATCATGATCTCCATCATTGTGTCTTCATGAAGTTGTCAAGCCAACGATTACTTCTACTTCTATGGCTAACGCGATTAGCAATAAAGTAAAGTAATTTACATGGTGTTATTCAATGACACGCAGGTCATACAAAAAATAAAGACAACTCCTATGGCTCCTGCCGGTTGTCATACTCATCGACATGCAAGTCGTGATTCCTATTACAACAATATGATCAATCTCATACATCACATATATCATTCATCACATCTTCTAGCCATATCACATCACAAGGCACATGCTGCAAAAACAAGTTAGACGTCCTCTAATTGTTGTTGCAAGTTTTTTTTACGTGGCTTGTATAGGTTTCTAGCAAGAACGTTTCTTACCTACGTAAGACCACAACGTGATATGCCAATTTCTATTTACCCTTCATAAGGACCCTTTTCATCGAATCCGTTCCGACTAAAGTGGGAGAGACAGACACCCGCTAGCCACCTTATGCATCTAGTGCATGTCAGTCGGTGGAACCTGTCTCACGTAAGCTTACGTGTAAGGTCGGTCCGGGCCGCTTCATCCCACAATGCCGCCGAAACAAGATAAGACTAGTAGCGGCAAGAAGAATTGGCAACATCTACGCCCACAACTACTTTGTGTTCTACTCGTGCATAGAAACTACGCATAGACCTAGCTCATGATGCCACTGTTGGGGAACGTAGCAGAAATTCAAAATTTTCTACGCATCACCAAGATCAATCTATGGAGTAATCTAGCAACGAGGGGAAGGGGAGTGCATCTACATACCATTGTAGATCGCGATGCGGAAGCGTTGCAAGAACGCGGATGAGGGAGTCGTACTCGTAGCGATTCAGATCGCGGTTGATTCCGATCTAAGCACCGAAGAACGGTGCCTCCGCGTTCAACACACGTGCAGCCCGGTGACGTCTCCCACGCCTTGATCCAGAAAGGAGAGAGGGAGAGGTTGGGGAAGACTCCATCCAGCAGCAGCATGACGGCGTGGTGGTGATGGAGGAGCGTGGCAATCCCGCAGGGCTTCGCCAAGCACTGCGGGAGAGGAGGAGGACTTGGGAGAGGGGAAGGGCTGCGCCAGAACTTGGGTGGTCGCTGCCCTCCCACCCCTCCACTATTTATAGGTGGGGGGAGAGGGGGGCCGGCCCCCTTAGATCTCATCTAGGGTTGGGGGCGGCGGCCAAAGGGGGGAGGAGTGCCTCCCAAGTCAAGTGGAGGCCCTCCCCCGTAGGGTTTCCCCTCTCCCATGCGCATGGGCCTTGGGGGGCTGGTGCCCCTGGCCCATTAAGGCTAGGGCGCCCCCTTACAGCCCATGCTGCTGTATTGGACGTGGTGGAACATTTTCCGGACCTCCGGACCCCTCCGGAATCCTCCGGAACCTTCTGGAAGCTTCCCGGTACAATACCGAAAAACCCGAACTTTTCCCGGAACCCGAACAACAACTTTCCATATATAAATATTTACCTCCGGACCATTCCGGAACTCCTCGTGACGTCCGGGATCTCATCCGGGACTCCGAACAACATTCGGTAACCACGTACATGCTTTCCCTATAACCCTAGCGTCATCGAACCTTAAGCGTGTAGACCCTACGGGTTCGGGAACCATGCAGACATGACCGAGACGTTCTCCGGTCAATAACCAACAGCGGGATCTGGATACCCATGTTGGCTCCCACATGTTCCACGATGATCTCATCGGATGAACCACGATGTCGGGGATTCAATCAATCCCATATTCAATTCCCTTTGTCTATCGGTATGTTACTTGCCCGAGATTCGATCGTCGGTATCCCTATACCTTGTTCAATCTCGTTACCGGCAAGTCTCTTTACTCGTTCCGTAACTCACATCATCCCGTGATCAACTCCTTGGTCACATTGTGCACATTATGATGATGTCCTACCGAGTGGGCCCAGAGATACCTCTCCGTTTACACGGAGTGACAAATCCCAGTCTCGATTCGTGCCAACCCAACAGACACTTTCGGAGATACCTGTAGTGCACCTTTATAGCCACCCAGTTACGTTGTGACGTTTGGTACACCCAAAGCATTCCTACGGTATCCGGGAGTTGCACAATCTCATGGTCTAAGGAAGTGATACTTGACATTAGAAAAGCTCTGAGCAAACGAACTACACGATCTTGTGCTAGGCTTAGGATTGGGTCTTGTCCATCACATCATTCTCCTAATGATGTGATCCCGTTATCAACGACATCCAATGTCCATGGTTAGGAAACCGTAACCATCTATTGATCAACGAGCTAGTCTCCTAGAGGCTTACTAGGGACATGGTGTTGTCTATGTATCCACACATGCATCTGAGTTTCCTATCAATACAATTTTAGCATGGATAATAAACGATTATCATGAACAAGGAAATATAATAATAACCTATTTATTATTGCCTCTAGGGCATATTTCCAACACATACGGCCTGTCGTTGAAGCTGGCTCCAAGCCCGGAGCCGCCTGCCTCGCCGCCTCCCCCCACGGTGTCATCGTCCAGAGCGGCCGCCCCCAAGTCGGGGTCGTCCAAGTCGTGCGTCGTCCGGTCGGGGGAATATTGGCACTCCACCTCCGCTGCCCCAGCTGCCGGTCGAAGGAGGGGGCTTTGTCAAGAAAAACCGACTGGTCAGAGTCGGCCAAGAGAAACTTGGTGACAAAAGTAAAGAAGAGAAGAAAAAGAAAGCTTACCTGTCGGGGTAAATGGCCACGGGTAGCCTAACCGACTACCCCTGGCTCTTCAGAAAATTTATCAGGCCTTTGGGCCTTCAAGCACTCCAAGCATTTGGGCCGCCTTCCCCGGCCGGCTACCACTAAAGCCGACTCCCGGAAGGCGACCCAGCCGCACCGACTCCAAGAAGCCGGCCAAGAAGGACGCCGACTCCTAGAAGCCGGCCAAGACCACAACCACTCCTACATAACGACGACTTGACGGGGCATGGCCACAGTGCGGCCCACGACCCCCGAAGCCCGAGGCGGGCATGTCTACAGGAGGCCGTACGGGGGGGATGTCTCCCGTGCGGCCCGACACTGTAGCACGCCAGCTACGACGTCATCCACGACCCCCTCCTGTATGGCCCGAGGACTGCGGGCCCCTTCAGCCAGGGAGAGGCGTGAAGGCGGCCCAGCTCTTCCTAGTCGGCCAAGAGTATAGCCGGCCTGGGCCGGCCTGTCGACCAGGTAGCCGGCAGCCGGCGGGACCCACCAGCGGGCGGGACCCAGCAGCCGGCGGAGAAGCCAGCGAGCGTAGACACTGACAGCTGGGACCAGATCCCAGTCGGATTACCATTGTACCCCCGGGGGGTAGGCCTATATAAACCCCCCGGAGCACCCATGCAAAGGGTTCGCACCTCTGCATGTTTGGCTTCCAAGCATAGCACACGCACACACACCATAGATAGAGAGAAGCAAGAGCTAGCCTTGTTCTTCTTCTCCCTTGATCCCAACAGCTCTAGGAGCGATTGTAGCTACTCTTTATCGATCTAGTGATCATGCGGAGACCCCGCAGAGCAGGACTAGGGGTGTTATCTCCTCGGAGAGCCCCGAACCTGGGTAAGATTCGCCGGCGAGCATGTCTTCGCCTCATCCCGTTTCCAGGCACCGGCGACGTTTTATTGGCTCCCATAATGATAAGCCATCCCTTGGCATATGTCGCACCAACCACCCGACATTTGGCGCCCACCGTGGGGCCAGGTGCACCGTTGTCCGGAGACCTGTTCTGGACGGGAACCCTCTTCCTTCCCCGCGAGCGCAGCCAGCCTGCTGCGCCCGATGGCGTTTGCCCCGACGCGCTGCAAGGCGTCGACGACGCCTGCGCAGCGAGCCGCCTCGCCGATCTGCTCGGCGAGACTCGCATCTCCGACGAGCCTGCGTCCGACGCAGGCACCGACTACCCCGAGAGCCGCCTTGTCAGCCTCCTCGACCAACTTCACGTCTCCTGCGAGCCTGCTGCGGACATGGAGTCGGTTGGCTCCACCGACCCGATGCTCATCGACTCCGACACCGCGTCGCTCGACGCTTACCCCTCCGACGTGGTGGTCTTCGACGACCCCCTCCCTCGAGCTGACAGCGGCAGCAGCGCTGTCACCGAAGTGCTGGTCATCAGCCACGTCTCCAACTCGGGCGAGGACGCCCGCGACGCTCAGCAAGCGGCGATGCACGACCTCTCCATCCCCATCCTGGCCGACGCCGACGCCGAGACCCTGGAGGCACGCCGTCTTGCCCTCATCACGGAGAGCAAGAAGATAGCCTCGATGAGACGCCTCGCTGAGGCCCACCAGCACGAGGTCGACCGCGCCGCCTTTGGGACGCCGACGCCCAGCGGTCCGAGCCGAGCCGGCTTCGTCCAGAAGCGCGGCGCAGCCGTTGCCAGCATGCTGGGCGCAGATCGCCCCGTCTACGCCACCCCGCTCGAGAATCTGCGAGCCGCTCAGGCGGCTGCAGAGGAGCTCAATGGGCTGGGGGGCCGATGAGCTCTCCTACATGACAAGACGGATCCAGTAGCTGATCGACGCGGCTGCAGAACGCACAAAGCCGGCGCCCGTGCTGATAGTCATCCCCCGCACCGGGAGCACGCCGCGACGTCCCGCTCGCCGACTGTGAGCGGCACGCGCCAGAAGAAAGACAAGGAGCCGGCTGCCAGCCACAGCCGGACTCGCATCACTATCGAGCGCGACGCGGATGGCCGCCCTCGGGCGGTCGAACACCAAGGAAACCTGCCGCCTCCCCCGCCTCGAAGAGAAAGACGCCTCACTCCGCCGCCCATCACGCATCCGACTCTTGGCGACCAACATGGCCGCCGAGAAGGAGTCGGCGAGAGTGACGCCCGCCACAGGATCGACCGCCTTGCCCGATCCTTGGCGTTAGAAGAAGAAGACGATGTCGGCCCGCCATGCTTTGGCCCCCGCATCCGCGACGAGCCCTTCCCCATAGGGTTCTCGCTCCCCAAAGACACACCCAAGTACAACGGCTCAGTGAAGCCGGAAGATTGGCTCATCGACTACTCCACAGCCGTCAGCATCGCCAACGGCAATCGGCGCGTCGCCGTGAAGTACGTCCCCTTGATGCTGCAAGGCACGGCGCGCACGTGGCTCAACAGCCTCAACCCCTACAGCATCAACAGCTGGCTGGACTTCACCGAAGTCTTCGTCCGCAACTTCACCAGCACCTACAAGCGGCCTCCCAAGCCTCGCCAGCTCTCGCTCTGCGTCCAAGGGCCCAACGAGTCGGCCCGCGACTACCTCACGCGATGGGCCGAGCTCCGCAACTCCTGCGAGGGAGTGCACGAGGTCCAGGCCATCGAATACTTCACCGCCGGGTGCCGAGAGGGCACCCTCCTCAAGCACCGACTCCTCTGCGACGAGCCGGCTACCCCCGACGAGTTGCTGATCACCGCCGAAAAGTATGCCACTGCCGACTCCTCCATGAAGACCGAGCTCCGAGTGGACGCCTCGGGGAAAGTAGTTGCTCCGGCTCCCAAGACGCCGGCTGGCGACCCTAACCGGCGCCCCTACCAGAACGACCACAAGCGCAAGGGCCCCATGCCGACTTCCTCCAGTCGGCAGGTGGCCACAATTGAAGACGAGCAGCCCGAGGAGCGGCCCGCACCAAAGAAGAAGGGTGGCCGGCCGCCCTGGCAGCCGTCCTTCTCCTACGAACAAGCACTCGATGCTCCCTGCAAGTTCCACTGCGGCGCGAAGCCGTCCAACCATACAACACGGAAATGCCATTGGCTCACCCGCATCACCAAGGGCGAAGGGATGGTGTCGCCTCCCCCTCCCGGCCCGCCGCCTCCAGCTCCCCAGCAGCCGGCGGCCCGGCAGGCAGTCGGCGCCATCCAAGATGAGTTCCCCGAAGCGCACGACGCCTACGTCGTCTTCACAAGTCAAGTCGACGACAAGCGCAGCCGACGCCGGCAGCACCAAGAAGTAAACGCAGTCGCCTCTAGCACCGCCGAGTTCATGCACTGGTCGGAAAAGCCCATCAGCTGGAGCCAGGCCGACCACCCAGAGGTGATGCCCTCGCCTGGCTCCTATGCTATGGTCTTGGACGTCACCCTTGCGACGGAGAGGCGAGCTGCCAGATTTTCCCGCGTCCGGATAGACGGCGGAAGCAGTATCAACATACTGTACCGCGACACCATGGACAAGCTGAACATCAAAGCAAAGCAGCTCATGCCGAGCCGCACTGTCTTCCATGGAATCGTACCCGGCCTATCTTGCTCTCCAATCGGCAAGATCAAAATGGATGTTCTCTTCGGAGACAAAAATCACTTCCGCCGGGAAGCAATATGGTTCGAGGTGGTGGACCTGGAGAGCCCCTATCATGCGCTACTTGGCCGACCTGCTTTGGCCAAGTTCATGGCTGTGCCCCACTATGCCTACCTGAAGATGAAGATGCCGAGCTCGAAGGGGATCATCACAGTAGCCGGCGACTACAAGAAGTCCATCGAGTGTGCCATGGCCAGCAGCCGGCTGGCCGAGTCCCTCGTGGTGGCGGAAGAGAAGAAGATGTTGGAACGGGTTGTGGCCATGGCCGGCAAGCAGCCGGCCTTGTCCCCCGACCCCAAGGACTGTGATGCGCAGGGCTCCTTCCAGCCTGCGAAAGAGACAAAGAAGATACCTCTAGACCCGGAGCACCCGGAGAGGTTCGCCGTGATTGGGGCGAACTTGGACAGTAAATAGGAAGGCGAGCTCGCCGACTTCCTCCGTGAGAATCGAGACATCTTTGCATGGTCCCCAAAGGACATGCCGGGTGTCCCGAAGGATTTCGCCGAGCACAAATTACATGTCCGAGCTGATGCGAAGCCGGTCAGGCAACCCCTCCGCCGACTATCAGAAGAGAAGCGAAGAATCGTGGGAGAAGAGATAGCCCGGCTCCTTGCAGCCGGCTTCATCATGGAAGTGTTCTTTCCAGAATGGCTTGCCAATCCAGTTCTGGTTTTGAAGAAGAATAACAAGTGGCGCATGTGTATAGACTACACTAGTTTGAACAAGGCCTACCCAAAGGATCCGTTTGCTTTGCCACGGATTGACCAAGTGATAGACTCCACAGCCGGATGCGAGCTGTTATGTTTTTTGGATGCATACTCAGGGTATCATCAGATCAAGTTGGACCCGGCTGACCGCCTGAAGACTGCCTTCATCACACCCTTTGAAGCTTTCTGCTACCTGACAATGACATTCGGCTTGAGAAACGCCGGTGCCACTTTTCAGCGTTGCATGCAGAAATGTCTCTTGAAACAACTCGGCAGAAATGCCCACGTCTACGTAGATGACATTGTGGTGAAGACAGAGAAGCGCGGTACCTTGCTGGAAGACCTGAAGGAAACATTCGCCAACTTGCGCCGATTCCAGATCAAGCTCAACCCCGAGAAGTGCGTGTTCGGAGTACCAGCCGGCCAGCTGCTAGGCTTCCTGGTCTCCGAACGCGGCATTGAGTGCAACCCTGTCAAGATCAAAGCCATCGAGAGGATGGAGATTCCCACCAAGCTGCGAGATGTGCAGAAGTTCACTGGCTGCTTAGCCTCCCTGAACCGATTTATCAGCCGACTAGGAGAGAAGGCCCTCCCCCGGTACCGACTCATGAATAAGTCCACTCACTTTGAGTGGAATCATCAAGCCGACCAAGCCTTCCATGCATTGAAGAAAATGTTGACCACTCCGCCTGTCCTGGCTGCGCCGACTGAGAAGGAGCCCATGCTCCTCTACATCGCCGCGACAAGCCGAGTCGTCAGCACTGTTGTTGTGGTCCAGCGTCTGGAGGAGGGCCGAGCCCAGCTGGTCCAGAGGCCGGTCTACTATCTCAGTGAAGTATTGTCCAGCTCAAAGCAAAACTACCCGCACTACCAGAAGATGTGCTATGGGGTGTACTTCGCTGCCAAGAAATTGAAGCCCTACTTCCAAGAGCACCCCATCACGGTCGTGTGCACTGCCCCGCTCGCTGAGATCATAGGCAGCCGGGATGCATCCGGCCGGGTGGCCAAATGGGCCATTGCCTTGGCGCCCTACACGATCTTCTATCAACCCCGCACCGCCATCAAGTCGCAAGCATTGGCCGACTTCCTCGTCGACTGGGCCGAGACCCAGTACTTACCGCCGGCTCCCGACTATACCCATTGGCGGATGCACTTTGACGGGTCCAAGATGCGCACCGGCTTGGGAGCCGGCATCGTCCTCACCTCTCCCAAAGGCGACAAGCTCAAGTACACGCTGCAGATCTACTTCGCCGCCTCCAACAACGTGGCCGAGTACGAGGCGCTCGTACATGGGCTCCGCCTAGCCAAAGAACTCGGCATACGCCGGATCCTGTGCTACGGCAACTCAGACTTAGTGGTCCAGCAATCATCTGGCGACTGGGACGCCAAAGACGCAAACATGGCAAGCTACCGATTCCTCGTCCAACAGATGAGCGGATACTTCGAAGGGTGCGAGTTCCTTCACGTGCCAAGGGCCGACAACGACCAAGCAGATGCCCTAGCACGGATCGGCTCCACCCGACAAGACATACCGACTGGCGTCTCCCTCCAGCGCCTCCTCAAGCCGTCCATCAAGCCGTCTCCAGAGTCGGATTCCATCTTCGTACCGCCTGCGCCAGAAACAGCCGGATCCGGCTCAAGAAATCCCGCAGGCGGCACGGGGACTTCGACGATTGCCCCGGGGACTGACGTAGTCGCACCCGGCCCAGGGACCTCAGAGCCCGGCCCGGGGACTGCAGCAGTCGGCCCGGGGACTGCAACGACGCAAGAAGTGGTGGTCGACTCCAACGCAACACCCAACCCACCCACCCGAGTCATGGTGGCCACATTAACAGCAGAAGAAGTCACAGCTCCCTCATGGGCCCAGCCATCCTCAAGTTCCTTGTCAGCAGAGAGCTGCCGGCTGATGAGATCGCAGCAAGACTAGTGCAACGACGAGCCGCATCATACACAATAATCAACAGGGAGCTTGTGAAGCGCAGCGTCACTGGAGTCTTCCAGCGTTGCGTCGAGCCAGAAAAAGGAGTGGCAATCCTCAAAGACATCCACCAAGGCGAATGCGGCCATCACGCCGCCTCAAGATCCCTCGTGGCCAAGGCTTTCCGCCATGGGTTCTTCTGGCCGACTGCCTTGGAGGATGCTAAAGAAATAGTCAAGAGCTGCAGAGGATGTCAAGTCTTCAGTTCCAAACAACACCTGCCGGCTTCTGCCCTCAAGACCATTCCCCTCACCTGGCCTTTTGCCGTCTGGGGACTGGACATGGTGGGCCCTTTCAAGACAGCCCGCGGTGGCTTGACACATCTACTCGTTGCTGTGGACAAGTTCACAAAGTGGATTGAAGCCAAGCCAATTAAGAAGCTGAACGGGCCGACTGTCGTGACATTCATCACCGACATCACTACTCGGTACGGCGTGCCGCACAGCATCATCACCGACAACGGCACGAACTTCGCCAAAGGCGCACTGGCACGTTTCTGCGCGACACAGGGCATCCGACAGGACTTAGCGTCCGTTGCCCACCCGCAGTCAAACGGCCAGGTCGAGCGAGCAAATGGACTTATCCTCTCCGGCATGAAGCCCCGACTGGTTGTACCACTGGAGCGATCGGCCGGCTGCTGGCTCGAAGAGCTGCCGGCTGTCCTCTGGAGTCTGCGCAGTACACCCAACAAGTTAACCGGCTTCACTCCATTCTTCCTTGTGTACGGTGCCGAGGCTGTCATCCCAACAGACATCGAGTTCGACTCGCCTCGGATCACCATGTGCACGGAGGAGGAAGCCAAAGAAGCAAGAGAAGACGGCGTCGACCTACTGGAAGAGGGCCGGCTGTTAGCCCTCAGCCGGTCGGCCATCTACCAGCAAGGCCTGCGCCGCTACTACAACCGCAAGGTCAAGCCAAGATCCTTCCAAGAGGGCGACCTTGTGCTCCGGCTGATCCAGCGAACTGCCGGCCAGCACAAGCTCTCGGCCCCTTGGGAAGGCCCCTTCGTCATCAGCAAGGCACTCGGCAACGACTCCTACTACTTGATCGACGCGCAAAAGCCAAGAGCACGCAAGAGAGACGACTCCGGCAAGGAGTCAGAGCGACCATGGAACGCGAACCTCCTAAGACGATTTTACAGCTGAAAAGCAGTATGTATCACGCTACCCCTTTTGTATTAAGTTACAAACCAACAGGCCCCCCGAACAGTACTCGGGGAATGCATTTTATTTATCTATGAATGACGAGTGTCATATCCATGAATGTATTATTACATTTTGAATTCTTGTCCGGCACCGGGTCCGACTAGTCGGCCCGGGGACTGGCCGCCTTGAGCTATATTCTAAGTTCTTCCCGAAGTCAGCAAAGTAGTGCGCCGGCTCCCAAGTCCTCTCTTGTTGAAAGTCGCAGCTCAAAGAACTGACTGTCCGACTAGCAAGAGAGAAGACAGAAAGGACGCCCACACGAAAAACGGCTAAGGAACAACTAACATATATAGCAAAAAGACGGCCTCCATATATGCCTGCCGGCTGTCACAGCAGCCGGCTGGCCGGCTTCCTAAAAAACTTAGCTTAAGTCCGGGAAAGCTAAAAGTACTTCCCCCTCCCCAATCGGCCAGGCACTCCCCGGCTACAGATTGCAGAGCAACTGTTTGACTAGGGAGGCGGCAACCAAGGGAGGGCGGCAAAGGAAAAAAGCAGAAGGACAAAAAGCGAAAGTACAAGGAAAAACCGATTGCATAACTTATATACATAAAGCCGCCTAAAGGCTGGCAACAGACTTGAGTTTCAATACACCCAGTGGGTGGAATTGTGCAGACTTAACCAAACATTGTTCAAAAGTAACAAGACAGGAAAACAAAGAAAGAAGACTAAAGCACGACTTGGAGGCCGAGCTGGTCGGTGAAGGCAGCTCGCCGGCTGAAGGAGTGGCCGCCTAGCTGGTCCCGGCTTGACCGCCTCCCGCAGCAGGAGACGCACTCGCACGCGACGTAGTGCTGGAGGCGCGGTCAGGCTAGCCGGCTACTCCACCAGCCGGCTCAGCGTCTTCACCTTCCTCCTCCTCTTCACCCTCGTCGCTGGAGTCGATTTCCTCTGCCGAGGCCTTGCCGTACGCCGGATCCAGCCCGAACCAATCTTCCGGCTGGGCGACTCCATCGCCGTCCACCTCGGGGGCGAAGACACTGGTGTCGGTGTAGTCGGCGATCGCCGAAGCCCGCCGAATGATGGCCGGCCGCACCGGCTCCAGCTCCGCGTCGGCTTGCTGCCGCCAGGTCGCCAGCTGGTCCAGGTTCAGGCCGGGATACCAGGCCTTGACGAACTCCAGCGCCCGCCTGGCGCCGGAGCGAGCCGCTGACGCCTTCCAAGGCTCGAAGCGGCCGACGGCCACCTCCAGCCAGTCGGCGGTCCGACTGGGAGTGCGCGGGACCACTTGGCCGGGCCAGAGGGCGGCCAAGACCTGCGACCCGGCACGCTGAAGCCGGCGGAGCAGCCTGTGAGCGGGCTGGATACGAGCCTGGATCGCTAGGAGCTGCTCCTCCAGCGAGCGGCCGGCGGTGGGCGAGATCTCGAAGCCGGCTTGCCTCTTCGCCTGGCGACGAGCTTCGATGGCCTGGTTGGCAGCAGTTGAGTAGCCAGGGAAGTACTCTACGCGAAGGAGAAAAGGAAAGAAGAACACCAAAATCAGAAAAACAAGCCGAAGTGGCAGATGGCTAGAAAGGATGAAGGGGTAGACGACTTACCGTCAACCAGGTCCTCAATCTGGCCATAGCCGGAGACCAGAGTCTTCCTGGCCTCTGCCCAGCCGGCCGCCTCCGTCTCGAACTCGGCCTGGAGGGTGGCTTCGCGATCCTGCGCAGCCTTCAGCGCCGCCTGGTGGCTTTCCTCCTGGTCGGCCAGCTTCTTGACCAGGCGGTCGCGCTCCTGCACCAAGGCGGCGAGCTCCGCGTCCTTGGCACGAAGAGCAGTCTGGGACTCCCCCAGCTGTGCCCTCAGACCGGCGTTGTCCGCTGCAGAGATAGAAAAAGAAGAAGAATAATGAGAAATCATCAAGGAAGATCCGAGCCGACTGCTCAGCAGTCGGCCCGAATCTCGGGGACTACACCCAGTGGGTGCGCTGACGCGCCCCCACATGAGATAAAAATCAAGTCACATACCTCGACTTTCAGTGAGATCGGCGGTCTTCTGAGTCAGCTCCCGAGCCTGGGAGTTGAAGGCGGCCGCTCGGAGGTTGTGGTAGTCCTGCAAGGCGGACAGAAGACCGAAGTGAGAACAAAGCAGCAAAAACAAAATCTCCAAGAAGTTCCAAGCCGCCTGCTCAGCAGCCGACTCGGAACTCGGGGACTACACCCAGTGGGTGCGCTGACGCGCCCCCACGAGAGAAATCAAGATCAAGAAACAACAAGATGAGAATACTAACCCGGATGGCTGCCCACGTGGCGAGAAATTCATCGGTGAACTGCCTCAGCGCCGCGGCTTGACCTTGCAGCCAGGTCCGGACGTCTTGTGCAGCGACGTTCACCACCGCTGTCCCTCCGCCCGGCGTCCACCCCGAGGTAGCGCTGGCCGCCTCCGCGTCTCGGGCCGACGAGCTGGAGCCCACGGCCGGCTGAGGCTCCGACGCAGCCTTCTACGGTTCAGTCGCGGCCTTCCCCGCACGCCGGCTTGGCGGAACCCGGACCGCCACCTCAGCCCCCGCGGCCGGCTCGCCCCCCGCCGACTGTGCGGGCGCAGGCTCAGGCTGGCGGCCTTGGGTCGTCCTAGTCGGAGGAGTCAGCCCCGGCGCCTCCCCCAAGATGACGACGTCGTCGCTGCTTCCTCCCAGCCCCGGCTGGGAACCGCTGGCTCCCCCCGGCGAGGGATCCACGTCCCCGGGCGCCATGGTGCGCAGGGGGTGACCATCAAGGCCTCCCCTACCGCCGCTTCGGCCTCGGCCTCTGCCTGGGCCTTGGCTGCAGCCTCGGCGAGCGCCTTCGCCGCCTCCTCCTCCCGAGCTGCCTGGGCAACGGCTGCCCTCCGTGCCTCCGCCTCCCGCGCTTCCTGCTCCTCCCGCGCCTCCTGCGCGTTCCTTTCCGTCGCCTCCAGGAGGGCGGCGCGGGGATCTACGCGGCGGGTGGTGCTCCCAGAGCCCCCTGGCGACTCGATGACGGAGCCGGCGTCTGCCCGCTCAAGTGATAGCGGAGCTCTGACCATTGAAAAAGAAGATGAAGACTCAAGAACCATCAAAGGAAAGAAAGAAGGACAGTACGAAGAAAGAGAAAACTTACGCCGACACAGTCTGCGGCTGCTTCACCACTTTGCGGAAGCGAGCCGCCTTCGCGGCTGCCTCTTCCCGCCTGGTGGCTGCCGCCCCACCCCTGGGCTTCTTCGTCCGGCTGCCGAACATGCCCTGGGTGGCGCGACGTTTCTGGCCTCTACCCCGAGCAGGCTGCGCACCGGAGGAGCCCGCACCGCGCCCGGAGGCCGGCTGACGGGGCGGGACGGCTTCAGCTTCGTCCTCGTCCGGCCAGTCGTCGAAGGTCGTGGTGAACCCGGAGCCGCCTGCTTCCCCGACGGCTTGGCCGCCGGCCGGCTCGGCGGCATCCTCCATATGGACCGCCCGCAGGTCGGGGTCATCCTGGTCATGTTCGGTCCGGTCGGGGACGAAGCGGCGCTCCACGTCCGCCCCGCGAGCCGGCCGGAGCAGAGGACTCTGCCAAAGAGCAAGCCGACTAAATTAGAGTCGGCCCAGAGGAACTCGGCGACAAAGCTGAGAGAGAGAAAGAGAAAAGAGACAAGGGAAGCGTACCATAGGCGGAGGATTGGCGCGGCTGTAGGGCTCCTTGCCGAATTGCCAGTCTGCGGAAAGCTGGCAGTTGGCGAGGTAGTTCACCATGTCGGCGGCGTGAGGCTGCGGCATCTCCTTGGTGCACATCCGGCTCGGATCGAGCTGGCCGCTCATCTGACAGATCAGATGAGGCCGGCTCTGGAGCGGAAGGACCCGGCGCGTGACGAACGCGGCCAGGAGGTCGGGCCCCGTCAGGCCCTCCGACTGGACCATCACCCGCAGGCGGGCGATGGCGGCGTTTCCTCCCGGCGACAGCGTCACGGCCCGGAAGGACCACTGGGGGAGCCTGCCCGCCGGCGGGCCGGCCACGTAGGCCGGTAGGTTGAGGTAGTCGCCCCGGGGAGCGATGCTCCGCACGTAGAAATATGACTTCTGCCACTTCTTCACCGATTGGATCAGGGTGATGATGGGGAAGGGGTTGTCGGCGCCTGATCTCCGCGACGCGATGATGGCGCCGGTCTGAGCCGGCATGCCCCGCACGCGCGTACCCAGCTTCGACTGGAAGAACTCCCCGCAGAGCTCGAGGGTGGGGAGGACGCCAAGATAGCCTTCGCACAGGGTGACGAAGGCCGACAGCAGCACCACCGCGTTGGGGGTGAGGTGGTGCAGCTGGAGTTGATAGAAGTCCAGCCAGGAGCGGAAGAAGGCGCTCACTGGCAGGCCGAAGCCGCGCAGGAAGTGCGAGCGGAAGACCACCCGCTCGCCCTCCCGCGGCGCCGGCCTAACCTCCTTCTCCGGCGCGAGGCGGACCTCCACTTTGTCCGCGCTGGGCAGACGCCGGGTGTCGCGGAGGAAGTCGATGTGGTCGTTGTGAACGATGGAGCCATCCCAATCCCCGCCAAGCTGCTCTACGTGGGGAGGCAAAGCGGAAGCTAGCACGGCGGCGGAGGAGCGTGCGGAGGAAGAGCGCGGTGGCGAGGCGCTGTCGCGGGAACGAGCAAGGCCAGAAGACGGTGGAAGTAGGAGGAGCGTGCGAGGGCCTGCCGCCCTCCACCTCCCCCTACTTATAGCCTCACACGGCCGAAGAGGCCGGACGTGGGGGGGAGACGTGGGATTAACTGCGCCCAATCCCCCCACGTCTCGCGTTTATTACGCATAAGTGCGAGCCAAAACTGCCGCACGGAACGTGCGGGCGGTTTCGGGATGCAAAGGATCCGCGCCTGGGCCGGGGCGCGGACGTGGCGGGCCCCCTCTCTGAGGCGACACCCCGTCACGCGCGTGGGCTGGCAGGCTTTCCGGCCACGTGGCGCGCCAACGGCCCGAGGCCGGCCCGCGACCCGGTGCGCGTCCCTGCGGGTTCCCGCCTCCCGACTCCAGAAGAATTCGACTAAGGCGGCACGCCTGATCGAGGCCGGCTCCCAGCTGCCGGCTCGTCACGATAGGAAGCTGATCGAGCTTCTTGAACCCCACTCCACCTCGAAGTTCAACCAGCTTCGGGGACTACTGTCGGGGTAAATGGCCACGGGTAGCCTAACCGACTACCCCTGGCTCTTCAGAAAATTTATCAGGCCTTTGGGCCTTCAAGCACTCCAAGCATTTGGGCCGCCTTCCCCGGCCGGCTACCACTAAAGCCGACTCCCGGAAGGCGACCCAGCCGCACCGACTCCAAGAAGCCGGCCAAGAAGGACGCCGACTCCTAGAAGCCGGCCAAGACCACAACCACTCCTACATAACGACGACTTGACGGGGCATGGCCACAGTGCGGCCCACGACCCCCGAAGCCCGAGGCGGGCATGGCTACAGGAGGCCGTACGGGGGGATGTCTCCCGTGCGGCCCGGCACTGTAACCACGCCAGCTACGACGTCATCCACGACCCCCTCCTGTACGGCCCGAGGACTGCGGGCCCCTTCAGCCAGGGAGAGGCGTGAAGGCGGCCCGGCTCTTCCTAGTCGGCCAAGAGTATAGCCGGCCTCCAGAAGCCGGCCATTCCCTTCCTCGAAGCAGGAGCCCCATTAAGGAGACAAGACGAGGTGAGGCTACAGTGATAGCCCCCGAGGCGGCCCACTGTAGCCACGGTCACCTCGCCAAAGCCCTCGTCATCAGAGGCGCGGCTACAGTAAGCAGCCGCCGACAAAACCCTAGGCGGTGGGGCTGGCCTGTCGACCAGGTAGCCGGCAGCCGGCGGGACCCACCAGCCGGCGGGACCCACCAGCCGGCGGAGAAGCCGGCGAGCGTAGACACTGACGGCTGGGACCAGATCCCAGTCGGATTACCAATGTACCCCCGGGGGGTAGGCCTATATAAACCCCCCGGAGCACCCATGCAAAGGGTTCGCACCTCTGCATGTTTGGCTTCCAAGCATAGCACACGCACACACACCATAGATAGAGAGAAGCTACAGCTAGCCTTGTTCTTCTTCTCCCTTGATCCCAACAGCTCTAGGAGCGATTGTAGCTACTCTTTATCGATCTAGTGATCATGCGGAGACCCTGCAGAGTAGGACTAGGGGTGTTATCTCCTCGGAGAGCCCCGAACCTGGGTAAGATTCGCCGGCGAGCATGTCTTCGCCTCATCCCGTTTCCAGGCACCGGCGACGTTTTATTGGCTCCCACAATGATAAGCCATCCCTTGGCATATGTCGCACCAACCACCCGACATTTGGCGCCCACCGTGGGGCCAGGTGCACCGTTGTCCGGAGACCTGTTCTGGACGGGAACCCTCTTCCTTCCCCGCGAGCGCAGCCAGCCTGCTGCGCCCGATGGCGTTTGCCCCGACGCGCTGCAAGGCGTCGACGACGCCTGCGCAGCGAGCCGCCTCGCCGATCTGCTCGGCGAGACTCGCATCTCCGACGAGCCTGCGTCCGACGCAGGCACCGACTACCCCGAGAGCCGCCTCGTCAGCCTCCTCGACCAACTTCACGTCTCCAGCGAGCCTGCTGCGGACATGGAGTCGGTTGGCTCCACCGACCCGATGCTCATCGACTCCGACACCGCGTCGCTCGACGCTTACCCCTCCGACGTGGTGGTCTTCGACGACCCCCTCCCTCGAGCTGACAGCGGCAGCAGCGCTGTCACCGAAGTGTTGGTCATCAGCCACGTCTCCAACTCGGGCGAGGACGCCCGCGACGCTCAGCAAGCGGCGATGCACGACCTCTCCATCCCCATCCCGGCCGACGCCGACGCCGAGACCCTGGAGGCACGCCGTCTTGCCCTCATCACGGAGAGCAAGAAGATAGCCTCGATGAGACGCCTCGCTGAGGCCCACCAGCGCGAGGTCGACCGCGCCGCCTTTGGGACGCCGCCGCCCAGCGGTCCGAGCCGAGCCGGCTTCGTCCAGAAGCGCGGCGCAGCCGTTCCCAGCATGCTGGGCGCAGATCGCCCCGTCTACGCCACCCCGCTCGAGAATCTGCGAGCCGCTCAGGCTGCTGCAGAGGAGCTCAATGGGCTGGGGGCCGATGAGCTCTCCTACATGACAAGACGGATCCAGCAGCTGATCGACGCGGCTGCAGAACGGCACAAAGCCGGCGCCCGTGCTGATAGTCATCCCCCGCACCGGGAGCACGCCGCGACGTCCCGCTCGCCGACTGTGAGCGGCACGCGCCAGAAGAAAGACTAGGAGCCGGCTGCCAGCCGCAGCCGGACTTGCATCACTATCGAGCGCGACGCGGATGGCCGCCCTCGGGCGGTCGAACACCAAGGAAACCTGCCGCCTCCCCCGCCTCGAAGAGAAAGACGCCTCACTCCGCCGCCCATCACGCATCCGACTCTTGGCGACCGACATGGCCGCCGAGAAGGAGTCGGCGAGAGTGATGCCCGCCACAGGATTGACCGCCTTGCCCGATACTTGGCGTTAGAAGAAGAAGACGATGTCGGCCCGCCATGCTTTGGCCCCCGCATCCGCGACGAGCCCTTCCCCATAGGGTTCTCGCTCCCCAAAGACACACCCAAGTACAACGGCTCAGTGAAGCCGGAAGATTGGCTCATCGACTACTCCACAGCCGTCAGCATCGCCAACGGCAATCGGCGCGTCGCCGTGAAGTACGTCCCCTTGATGCTGCAAGGCACGGCGCGCACGTGGCTCAACAGCCTCAACCCCTACAGCATCAACAGCTGGCTGGACTTCACCGAAGTCTTCGTCCGCAACTTCACCAGCACCTACAAGCGGCCTCCCAAGCCTCGCCAGCTCTCCCTCTGCGTCCAAGGGCCCAACGAGTCGGCCCGCGACTACCTCACGCGATGGGCCGAGCTCCGCAACTCTTGCAAGGGAGTGCACGAGGTCCAGGCCATCGAATACTTCACCGCCGGGTGCCGAGAGGGCACCCTCCTCAAGCACCGACTCCTCTGCGACGAGCCGGCTACCCTCGACGAGTTGCTGATCACCGCCGACAAGTATGCCACTGCCGACTCCTCCATGAAGACCGAGCTCCGAGTGGACGCCTCGGGGAAAGTAGTTGCTCCGGCTCCCAAGACGCCGGCTGGCGACCCTAACCGGCGCCCCTACCAGAACGACCACAAGCGCAAGGGCCCCATGCCGACTTCCTCCAGTCGGCAGGTGGCCACAATTGAAGACGAGCAGCCCGAGGAGCGGCCCGCACAAAAGAAGAAGGGTGGCCGGCCGCCCTGGCAGCCGTCCTTCTCCTACGAACAAGCACTCGATGCTCCAAGCAAGTTCCACAGCGGCGCGAAGCCGTCCAACCATACAACACGGAAATGCCATTGGCTCACCCGCATCACCAAGGGCGAAGGGATGGTGCCGCCTCCGCCTCCCGGCCCGCCGCCTCCAGCTCCCCAGCAGCCGGCGGCCCGGCCGGCAGTCGGCGCCATCCAAGATGAGTTCCCCGAAGCGCACGACGCCTACGTCGTCTTCACAAGTCAAGTCGACGACAAGCGCAGCCGACGCCGGGAGCACCAAGAAGTAAACGCAGTGGCCTCTAGCACCGCCGAGTTCATGCACTGGTCGGAAAAGCCCATCAGCTGGAGCCAGGCTGACCACCCAGAGGTGATGCCCTCGCCTGGCTCCTATGCTATGGTCTTGGACGTCACCCTTGCGACGGAGAGGCGAGCTGCCAGATTTTCCCGCGTCCTGATAGACGGCGGAAGCAGTATCAACATACTGTACCGCGACACCATGGACAAGTTGAACATCAAAGCAAAGCAGCTCATGCCGAGCCGCACTGTCTTCCATGGTATCGTACCCGGCCTATCTTGCTCTCCAATCGGCAAGATCAAAATGGATGTTCTCTTCGGAGACAAAAATCACTTCCGCCGGGAAGCAATATGGTTCGAGGTGGTGGACCTGGAGAGCCCCTATCATGCGCTACTTGGCCGACCTGCTTTGGCCAAGTTCATGGCTGTGCCCCACTATGCCTACCTGAAGATGAAGATGCCGAGCTCGAAGGGGATCATCACAGTAGCCGGCGACTACAAGAAGTCCATCGAGTGTGCCATGGCCAGCAGCCGGCTGGCCGAGTCCCTCGTGGTGGCGGAAGAGAAGAAGATGTTGGAACGGGTTGTGGCCATGGCCGGCAAGCAGCCGGCCTTGTCCCCCGACCCCAAGGACTGTGATGCGCAGGGCTCCTTCCAGCCTGCGAAAGAGACAAAGAAGATACCTCTAGACCCGGAGCACCCGGAGAGGTTCGCCGTGATTGGGGCGAACTTGGACAGTAAATAGGAAGGCGAGCTCGCCGACTTCCTCCGTGAGAATCGAGACATCTTTGCATGGTCCCCAAAGGACATGCCGGGTGTCCCGAAGGATTTCGCCGAGCACAAATTACATGTCCGAGCTGATGCGAAGCCGGTCAGGCAACCCCTCCACCGACTATCAGAAGAGAAGCGAAGAATCGTGGGAGAAGAGATAGCCCGGCTCCTTGCAGCCGGCTTCATCATGGAAGTGTTCTTTCCAGAATGGCTTGCCAATCCAGTTCTGGTTTTGAAGAAGAATAACAAGTGGCGCATGTGTATAGACTACACAAGTTTGAACAAGGCCTGCCCAAAGGAAGCCCTCGCACAAAGTGACGAAGGCAGACAGCAGCACCACCGTGTTTAGAGTGAGGTGGTGCGGCTGGAGCTGGTAGAACTCGAGGAAGGAACGAAAGAAGCCGCTCGCAGGTAGGCCGAGGCCGCGCAGGCAGTGCGGGCAGAAGATTACCCGCTCGCCCTCCTCCGGCGCCGGCGAGATCTCCCTCTCCGATGCAAGACGAACCCACACATGATCCTTGCCGGGAAACCGTCGCGTCTTGCGGGGTAAGTCGATGTGCTCCTCGTTGACGTTGGAGCCGTCCCAGTCTCCGCCGCGCGACATGAGGGCAAGAAGCCCATGAAAAAGGAGCGGCGACGGCGAAAGCACAGCCCTGCGGCGGCGAAGCGGCGGGGTAGTGCCATGACTGGAGGGACGGTGCGGCAGCGAGGGGCTACAGCGATGGAGAGGAAGAAGAAGAAGAAGAAGATGGCGGAGCGAGGGCGAGAGTGCGAGCGTCTGCCGCTCCGCCTCCTCCCCCTATTTATAGCCTCGTGCGGCGAAACCGAGGAGGCGAGGCGTAGGGGGCGTGGGATTAACTGCGCCCACTCCCCCACGTCCCGCGATTATTGCGCCCTAACAGCGTGCGGAAACTTCCGTTGGGAGGCGAATGGCCCGTTTTGGGCCACAGAAGATCCACACCTAGGCCGAGGCGTGGAAGTGGCGGGCCCCGGCCTGCGGCGGCGTCCCGGCGCGCGCGTGGGCTGGCAGGCTCTCCGAGCTGGACAACGCCATGTGGCGCGCGGGCGGCAAGCGGCCGGCCCGCAACCTGGCGTGCGCGCCAGCTGGTTCCCGCCTTCAGACTTCAAAGCCTCACCAAGACGGCGCACCTGATCAAACCCGGCTCCTAGCTGCTGGCACCTCTAGATAGGAAGCTGATTAAGCTTCTCGTCCTCCTTTCAGCCGGGAAGCCCAACCAGCTTCGGGGACTACTGTCGGAGTAAATGACCATGGGTAGCCTAACCAACTCCCCCTGGCTCTTTAAAAATTATCGGGCCGATCGAGCCTTCAAGCACCCAGAGCACAGGGCCGCCTTCCCCTGGCCGGCTATCTCACAGGCCGACTACTAGAAGGCGGCCCGGCCCTAAAATCCTCCCGAAGAAAGCCACAAGAAGGCCGACTCCAAGAAGCCGGCCACAAGAAGGCCGCCTCCAAGAAGCCGGCCACAAGAAGACCGACTCCACGATGCCGGCCACAAGAGGGCCGGCTCCCGGCAAGTGGCCAAGATTGCACCCTCAAGGACTGCACCCACATAACGGTGACGATATGGGGCGTGGCTACAGTAAAGCCTGCCACCCCCGAATCGCAGAGCACGCATGGCCACAGTGTGCCGTACGGGTCGGCCATCCCCCGTCCGGCGCGACACTATTGCCATGTTGACCATGACGCCACCCACGACAGGCTGTCAGTACGGCCCGCGGGCGGCGGTCCCCTTCAGCCAGAGAGACGCTCGAAGGCGGCCAAGCCCCCCAGTCGCCCTGGGGTGTAGCCGGCTCCCAATAGCCGGCTACCTCACTCCCTCGAAGTATGTGCATCATTAAGGAGACAAGACAAGGTAAGACTACAGTGAGAGCCCGCCAGACAGCGGCGCTGTAGCCATGCTTACCTCGGCAAAGCCCTCGTCATCAGGGGTGAGGCTACAGTAACCAGCCGCCGGGAAGACCCCCAGGCGGTGGGGCTGGCCTGCCGGCCAAGAGGCCGGCAGCCGGCGGGCCCCAGCGGCCGGCGGAGAAGCCGGCGGATACAGACACTGACGGCCTGGACCCGCATCCAGCCGGATTACCATTGTACCCCTGGGGGTAGGCCTATATAAACCCCCCAGGGCACCCATGCAAAGGGTTGATCTCTTAGAGTTTTAGACACCACATAGAGAGAAGAGGAAAGCTAGCCTTGCCCTTCTTCTTCCTCTAGCCGAACAGCTCAAGGAGCCACTTGTAGCCACTTGTGTTGATCTAGTGATCATGCGGAGACCCCGCAGAGCAGGACTAGGGGTGTTATCTCCACGGAGAGCCCCGAACCTGGGTAAGATTCGCCGGCGTGCTTGTCTTCGCCTTATCCCGTCTCGAAGCACCGGCGATGTCTTACCGGCTCCCACAATGATAAGCCACCCGTTGGCATATGTCGCACCTACCACCCGACACCAGCCACACCCACGCGGGTACACGGTGGAGCTCATTTCTGTACGAAAATGAAAGCCCACGTGCTAATTTGAACGCGTGTAGCGGTTACTTACCTACGGAGGTCGTGTACCACGCATGCACGAAACAAAGTTCCACTTGATGCGTTGGCACGTTATTTTTAAATAAAGTTATATCGCTCAATGGCACATACACAGAATATAAAACGATTTTTATGGAGAAAAAGGTAGTTCGCTCCACTATATACAATGGATCCTGCCTGCCTGGGTTTGTCTCTCTTCAGAGTATCTCACACAAGGCGGCGGTGGCCTCTCTCTCCCACCGTTGGTCACTGATCCGGTCGCATCCCGGCCGCGAGCGGAAAGGGAGGATGTGCATCGTTTCTCCATTCGACAGCGCCGAGGCAGCACGTCCCGATCTGCGGTACCTGTCGTTCTCTCTGACCAAGCTCCGGCGCAGGAGGGCCTATGCCACCTGCTCGCTGCCGCAGTATGGGCAGACCCCGCCCGCCGCTGCTCACCTAGTTACATCCCGACGACCCCCAGGTATCCCCTTCGGCCTTGCTCCACTGCCCGTCTTCCCATGTCGCTTCATGTGGAAAATCTTGCATGTGGATCTTCCATAGTTCTTTGCCCAAAACGTAGCTCGTCCGACGTACTTTCCATATTGCAATCTTGTCCTCACACCATTTTAGACAAACACAACCGTGTTGTTATCTTCCCTTAGGACAAGGAATATGCTTCTTTTTTGTCATTGTATGTGTCATCAACTATTATTGGCCAGTAATTGTTTCCTTTCTACCTCAATTGATGGCAAAATGGCCAACCCACCGTTCCTTCAGAGAGACGAGGAGCGAGAACACACAGACGGGCTCGCATGAAGGCCAAGATATATTCGAGCATGGTTGATCGATATCATCATTACATGTTTAATACTATACTATTCGGCTGCCGTTTTCCGCCCTTTTCCCAATAAATGTGTGCTTTATCAGAGATTAAAATAAAATAAGAGTACAGACGCTCCAGCATGCGGTTCTAGTAGCAGTATTACTCGTACTACTAAACCTTGCGCTTGGCTCTTCGCCTCTTCGTGAAGTCGAACAATGATGGTACTCTGCATGTTGGGTACTACAGTGTATGCCTCTGGCAATCTGACAGCACCAAATGAACTGATGCATGTCCACAGCCTGCGCGAGGGTAGGTTGCATTAGTCAAAAGGCATAAGCGAGCTTCACCTTGTCCTGCAAGCTTCTGCTCGTTCTGCGAGTTGACGGGACACACCAAAAAGTAGTGCTAGTCCATACTCCCTCCTTTCCGGTTAATATGGCTTAATCTATTTTGCGGGTAAATGAGAGATCTTTATTCATATATAAGCATTCTTAGGACGATCAGCCAAGAGACTGGTCACTAGGAAGCGAGGTACCCCGCAAAAAAATGAAGGAAGCAAGGTGTTTCATCAAGCCAGCTCTCGGCCACATTCAAAGTGCAGGAAGCACAATTCGCACAAAGATGCGCCGCAAGGTTTGCTGACCTGTTTACAAGCTGAATAACAAAAAAAGAGGAAATATTACCGAGCGCTCCTATTTGTAACAGGATATATGAGCCAGAATTAAGCGAGAATTGTGGCGACTGTTCCATGCAATCAACTTCCATTATCACATGTGAAAACCCTCGAAGAGAACAAAATGTGTTGAAGATTGCTTTATCACATTTTTAAAATATAATAAGAGTGAAGATGCTCCTCCATCTAGTTCCTAGTAGTATAGTACATACCTCTATAGTAGTAGTACTAGTACTAGTAAACTTTGCACTTAGCTGTTCGACTCTTCGGGAAGTCGAACAATAATAGTACTAGTATAGTGTATGCTTCTGGCAATCTGACACCGAATTAACTGTTGCACGTCCACCACCTGAGCGACGGAGAGCTTGCATTAGTCAAAAGTTTCTCCTTGTCCTGCGAGCCACCGTGCGCAAGCTTCTCCCGTCCTGCAAGCTTCTCCTCGTTGGGCAAGTTGATGGGACACAACAAAGTAATCCTAGTCCATACTACCTCCTTTCCGGTTGATATGGCTTAATTTCAAACGAGATAAATACACTGTCTGTCACTGTATATTTGTAAAAACACGGTCAGTGGACTTCATAATACGCTCATTGCACTCAATATATACATTTTTCGGTGTTTATACGGTCACTAGCTCACCCTGGCTGAGTATGTGTGTGCATGCACATGTAGGTTGAGCACTTGAGCGTGACCATGTGTGTTCCGTCATGTGCTCGGACATGCATGCATTAGGGCATCGCACGCGTTTTTGCGTCCATGTGTACGTGTGACTGTTGCATGCATGCAAGGTTTAATCATTCGTTGTTCACGCATGCATTCCCGATATTAATATGTTGGTAAAGAAAATTTCTTGAGGAAAACAAGCCCATGAATTGTGTACAAAGGGGACCAATAAGCCAGGACGGAGGGAGTACTAGTAGTGAACCGGAAGGAGGGAGTAGGTACTAGTAGTACAGTACTACGTAACAATGTGCAGTAACAAAATTCCTCTATGTGCATCCTATCTACGTGTCATGCAAGAAAATAGAGATAAGTACAAGTGGGACTCAGGAACAGTCAAACACGTAGGGGGAGTACGTGTAGGGGCTAATAAGGAGCAGTCAAATCACACAGTAAGTTAGTCGGAAGAAAGCAACCATCATTTCACTCTTCAATGACACGCACGCAATATAAAATTGTTGATATGGAGAGAAAAAGAAAACCACTATATATACACTAGCAGGAGTCTAAGCTACAAGCCTGCTTGCTTGGGTTGCTCTCTTCACAAGCATAGAACGACGGTTGCCACACCGCTGGTCACATGTCCGGCCTGATCCCGCCGCTGGGGAAGGGAACAATGTTCTGTGTAGACGCGATCAACATTGGTTAGGGAGAAAACCCACAGTCGGTGCGTCCCAATCGGGGGTCCCCGCGGTATGGGCTAATGCCGCCTCCCAACCGCCCTTCTAGCTACAGCCCGATGTCCCGGGTAGTACATCTTACTTTTGGAGCCGACTTGCTCCACTGCCGCAGCTCCCCACGTAGCTCCATCTCCATGTCGATCTTTTTCTACTTCTACCGGCTTCTATTTGTGTTGAGTTTATGTCTCACGAACTTGTGCCAGTACTATTATTCTAATCACACTTCCTCAATATATTTGCCATCAGGGATTCTCAGCTCGATTTTAGTGGACCTGCACAAAAGCATCGTATGATCCGAGGGTGCCAGCCGACTTTCCTTCGACAGGTTCTATCTAGCCAGGAAATTAAATCCTGTTTAGGGTTTAGGGTTTAAGTCATAGTGATCCATCAATAGTTTTTCTTTGGTACACGCTCTCACAACTTTTGTCTTTAGTTGTGAAGTAAATATTGGATATGATATGTGAATCATTGAGATGCATCAGCATGTGTGTTAGTTTTCCTTTGTATTTTATGGAATGTTGTAACGGGGCAACCTTGGAGTAGGAATGAAAATGGAGTGGAAAGTTTCTGTTTTTCCGGAGAAAAAATGGAAACGGAGAGAAACCAACGTTTTGTTTCGTTGGATCGCGCCATCGAGCAAAACCAACATTTAAATCACGTCTGTCGCGTTCGTGTCTCACCCTCCTCCACATCTCCACCCCACACGGTCGCTCGGCATGCCACTCACCGCAAACCGAGTATACGATAACTTTCCCGCCTGCTTGTCGATGGATCGCGCGATGGAGTACTAGCACTACTGGAAGAGATTGACGAGTTGGGGGAGGGCAGCTAGCTATAGCACGGACTCCCAAGAACTTTTTACATGCATGTTGTGGCCGTCTATTGCGACCTTTGAACGCCGAGCATTCGCGTGGACCGGGAAGTGGCGCGGACGACGCTCTCTCGGCTAGCGCGCCGCTTCAATGCCGGTGCAAGTGAGAGGTCGCGTCCGCTCTGGCCGGGCATGAATGCGGCACTGACCATTTCAGGCGGGAAGCACGCGCGTGTGATGAAGAGTGTCCGGGTTGTTAGGAGCGGACGTGGCAGCGGTCCGGACGCCCGCAAACAAGAGATGTTGTACGTTAATATTGTTGTGTATATAATTAACAACATAAATTGTCAGGACCCCGATTCCAAGTCACATCGATCTAGCCGGTAACACCTCATATCACTTTGCGGCCTCACGCACGGTATTCCCATGGGTGTCGCCTTACCATGGCCCGGGACCGTTTGCGTCTTTTAGCTCACGTATATGATAGTGTCGCTAGCATCCATATGATAGAGAACCCGGGCCGACATGACTAGTCGTGAACCCAAAGTGGCACTAACTTACGGGGACAGGCATACATGAATCAACATCGAGCATGTCGGTCAGCAGCGTGCGAATCCGGGCTGTAGCACTGGGCTAACAGGACTCCGGTGAACCGGGCTGTAGCAGGCTAGGCAGGACTCCGGATGTCACCGCGTGACATGTCCCCGAAGGGACAAACACAGGAACGAAGTGAATCACATGCCGGCCAGTCAAGTGTTCCGGAGCAGTAGTGCTGGGCTAGCAGGACTCCGGTGAACCGGGCTGTAGCGGACTACTATGGCTCATGGAAGCACAAGACTACATTTCCCCATAAGAGAGGCTACCAAGGATAAACAACTAGGTTGTCGGATCCCACACATACCAAGAATTTCAATCATACACACAATATGCTCGATATGTGCAAATACAACATGGCATCACAACAAGACTCTACGACTCAGAGTATTTATTCATTAGGCTCCGAAGAGCGAGATATTACAAACATGGGTCTCATGACCCAACATTCAGAGCATACAAGCCAAAGCACATGCGGAAGCTTAACATGTCTGAGTACAGTCATCTACAAATGAAAAAGGCTGAGAAGCCTGACTATCTACCAGATCCTGCCGAGGGCACAAGATCGTAGCTGAGGTATCAAGCTAAACATCGAAGTCCACACGGAACTACTAGCGAGACCGACGTCTCTCTGCAAAACATAAAATAAGCAAACGTGAGTACAAATGTACCCAGCAAGACTTACATCGGGACTATCTACATATGCATCGGTATCAACAAAGGGGGTGGTGGAGTTTAACTGCAGCAAGCCAGCTTTGACTCGGTGGCTATCCTGAACTACGACTGCAAGTAACTCTTTTGAGGTGGCGCACACGAGTCCACATATTCACCATATCAATACACCACTATGGATCCGCTCCCGTCTCCCTACGAGAACGCCATCCATAGCACTCACGCTTATCTTGCACATTTTAGAGTATCCACTTTCACTTGTCTATGAACTGTACAGGCGACCCAGAAGTCCTTTACCGCGGACACGGCTATTCGAATAGATGATGTTAACCCTGCAGGGGTGTACTTCTTCACACACGCTCTCGCCACTTACCACCATGTACACGTCGTGTACCTCGGCAACCTTCAAGCGGAAGCCTGGCGAGGGAGTCGGCCATGACCTGACTAACCACACAAGTCTCTCGTCCAAGTTTATCGCCTATTCGGGTTCCATCCGCAAGGAGATCCGGCCGGGGTGTCGCTCACGACCCCAAACGATGTGTGCAGGGTTCCCAAGCCCACCTCGACGGATGGATCTACGCTTGGTACACCGTGCCACAGTGCCTAGTCTGTCCCAAGCCCACCTGTACCGGGTACCACTTGGTAGACTACTAACACAACCTACAAACACCAGAAACTAGTTGCAACTCCTGGACAGAGATCGAGGCGGTTAATAAGCCGAGAGGGGTCGAGTTATCGGAACCCAATGTGCGGTAGTAACTGTTCATGGATCACAAACACAGAACTCAGTTCCTGAGGACGGCTTCAATGAGACAACCCACCTTGTACTCCTACATGGCCTCTCACTGCTACCTTTACCAAATCGTGTTCACACCCTTAGCTCTCACACAGTAGGACATGTTCACCACTTTCCAATTCATTCCTGATGAATCAGACCTGACACAACTCTAAGCAATAGCAGGAATGACAAACAAGCATGAATGAGTAGGCACATCAGGGCTCAGACAACTCCTACTCATGCTAGTGGGTTTCATCTATTTACTGTGGCAATGAAAGGTCATGCAGAGGAAAGGGGTTCAACTATAGCAGCATGTAACAGATGAATCGTTGTTGTCCTAATGCAATAAAAGAGAGCAGGAGCGAGAGAGTGGGATTGTATCGGAATGAACAAGGGGGTTTGGTTGCCTGGCACTTCTGAAGATAGCATTGAGTCTTCATTAGTGTCAACGATCACAACGCCGGAACATCGTCTACCGAGAGGGGACAAATACCGGCAACAGAGAAGAAATACAATCAATGCAATGCACAATATGATGCATGATCATGACATGGCAATATGAATGTGTTTTGGGCTAATGCAAGCTAGAACAGAGTGAGATGAGTCCATTTGAACCAAAGATTCAAATGCAAACCCATTTTATAGAGTCATATAAGTGCATATCTTGTTTCATCTAAACAGCATGGTTAGGTTGCTCTAACATGCATGAAACCAGTACAGATGGATAGATTGGATTTTTCTGATCATTTTTCATATATAATCTTTTCATTCTGAGCTATAGATTATTTTCAATGATTTTTAGAAGTTTAGGGTATTTTCTGGAGTTTCCTGTATAAGTATAAATCCAGTAAATGATTTATTGCGTCAGCAGTGCGTCAGGAAGTGCGACCAGGTAGTGTGTGTGGTTGTTCACTTAAGGTAGGGTAGTGTACCGCACGTGAAGGACAGGAAGTGCGACCAGGACGCGTGGATCATTAGTTCATCGGAAGTAGTAGTTTTCTTCACTGGTATGTTAAATAAAGACTTTCGTTTCGTACTTACACAATTTAAAACGATTGTTATGGAGAGAATAAGAAAACCACTCCGCCATATATTAGTAGTATACACGAGTACTATATGGACGCAGCTTCATTGACTTAGTGCACCTGCCTTTGGGTGTATGTTAGGTGGGCCCAAAATGTGGCTGGCCCACCTGTCATACAACCAAAGGCAGGTGCATTTAAGGCACCAGAGCTCAGTATATATGAAGTACACTATATAAGTTGGAGCCTCAGCGCTTGTTCGCTAGGGTTTGCACTCTCCACACTCTCGCCGCACTACATATATATATATATATATATATATATATATATATATATATATACACGCTAGAGGCTCAGCGTTCCTTTGCAATAGGGTTTGCTATATTCACAGTCTCTCACCCTCTTCACCAGATCTAAATAAGACTGCGTTGTGGCCTCTGTCTCTCTCTCCCCCCTCACAGCTGGTGAAGGAGGCATCCGGGTCCCGTCGCATCGGGAAGGGGAGGAGGTGCTGCGTTCACTATATCGCCTTCAGCGATGGAGGCAATCCACTGCCGGCTGCGCTATTCTCTTTCACCCAGCGCCTATTCGGGAGGGCCACCGACCCTTCTTCCTCGCTGTCGTACGTAGTGTGGGCAGATCCAGCCTCTCGCCGCACACCTTGCCACATCCCGACGACCCTAAGGTATAAGTTTCTTTGAAACCGTCATTGCTCTAGCTGCATGCGGATCTTTCTCGATTCTGTAGTCGAATCTAGGTCTTGGTTCAAAGAGGAAAGAGGGGTGCAGAGGGGTGGAGCATAAATCTAGGAGATGGTTCATTGAGGAAAGGAGGGAGGGAAAGTAGTATAGACTGGATATCTAGCCGCTTAGTTGGTCGAAAAGGGAAAAAGGGGGTAACCCAGTACACACATCTGTAAGGAACCGATCTCTTTGTTGAAAAGGAAAAGAAACTGGGGGGGGGGTTCGGGTAGTTTGTGCAGGACTAGATTTGCTGCCCTCACATAGGAAAAAGGTTCAAAGAGAACAAATATGGGACCAACGCAGATATGCTGCTAGGCTACATACTCTGCATCACCCATTTATACGTGTGGATGCACATGGTGCTGGCATGTCCCATGTCCCATACAACTATTTTGCTGTTGTTAATCTAAGAATGCTGCTGGAAAATTTAAGCAATGCCACTGTTAAAAGTAAATTACATTCTTCATGAATGTTGTTTTAAGAGAATGCCTCTGTTAATATGAATCAATGCAACCGTTTTAGAAATGCTACTATCCTACTTTGTTTTCCATCAAGATAAGTTAGATGCTTTTTTTTATCGTCGTTTGTTTCATCCTCCTTTATTGGCCAGTAATTGTTTCCTTTTTAGCCTCTGTTAAAATAGGGATATCTATTCAACTTGTTGCTATATCAAACTTGAACGTCACACCGGCGACTTTGCTTGATTTCAATGCAACTGCACAAAACGAGATTGGATTTCCTATTCGTGTTGGCAGATTCGTAGGTGATCTTGTGTGCGTCATGACAGGTTGGTACTTGCCTTCATCCACATGATCGTGCGGTGTGTTTTGAGATGCTGTGCTACTTGTATTGGTACGGTTTTAAATAAATGTTGAATTGAAGCTATTGTATTGCTCTCTTTTCCCATTAAGTATTGGTACCAACCTAGACATGATGCTTGTTGCTTTGTTACAACAAACGCTGCATCACCCCCTTTATAAGTAGATGGAAGCACATGGTGTTGTTGCACCCACTCTCCCCTGGAACTGTTTATGCTTTTTCTTAATCTAATGCCGCTGGTAAAATTAAGCAATGCCACTCTCAGAATTAACTACTGAACTGTTTTAAGAGAATTTCTCTGTTAATGTGAATCAATGCAACCGTTTTAGAAATGCTACTGTCCTATACTTTGTTTTCCATCAAGATAAGGTAGATGCTTCTTTTTTTGGCCGCATGTTTCATCCTCCTTTATTGGCCAGTAATTGTTTCCTCTTTTGCCTTTCTTAAAACAGGGATATCTATTCAACTTGTTGCTATAGCAAACTTAAATGTCACACCGGCGACTTTGCATGATTTCAGTGCAACTCCACAAAACGAGATTGGATTTCCTATTCATGTTGGCAGATTCATATTTTATCTTTGTCGTCTCATGAAAGGTCAGTACATGCCTTCATCCACATGATTGTGCAGTGTGGTTTGAGATGTTGTGCGACTTGTATTGGTACTATTTTAAATAAATGTTGAATTGAAGCTACTGTATCGCTGTCTTTTCCCATTAATTAGTGAACAAAAATGGGACCAACCCAGACATGATGCTTGTTGCTTTGTTACAACAAACTCTGCATCACCCCCTTTATAAGTAGATGGAAGCACATGTTGTTCTTGTGCCCACTCTCCCTTGGAATTGTTTATGTTTTTTGTTAATCTAATGCCGCTGGTAAAATTAAGCAATGCCACTCTCAGAATTAACTACTGAATCTTAGTTCAAAACTGCAACACTTGTTAGGGATTGGCGGGATTACCATTTTTGTGGCCGCATGTTTCATCCTCCTTTATTGGCCAGTAATTGATTCCTTTTTTGCCTCTTTTAAAACAAGGATATCTATTCAACTTGTTGCTATTGCGACATTTTGCTTCGCTACGCAAAGCACTTTTGTTTTAAGAGTGTTTTGTGCAGTTCAACTTGAATGTCACACCGGTGACTTTGCTTAACTTTGGTGGAACTGCACAAAAGGAGATCATGGATTTTCATATATGTGCTGGGATTTCTTTCAAGTCGTCCTCGCGAGTTGTTTCAAATCATGGTCAAGAAAGGTCAGTACCGACTTTCATCCAGATGATGCTGCAGTGTGCTTTGAGATATTGTGCTACTTGTATTGGTATTGTTTTGGATAAATGTTGAATTGAAGCTGTTGAACTGCTGTCTTTTACCATTGAGTGGGAAAAAATTATTCCAACCCAGAGATGATGCTTGTTGCTTTGTTACAACAAACGTTGCATCACCCCCTTTATAAGTAGATGGAAGCACATGGTGTTGTTGCGCCCACTCTCCCCTGGAACTGTTTATGCTTTTTCTTAATCTAATGCCGCTGGTAAAACTAAGCAATGCCACTCTCAGAATTAACTACTGAACTGTTTTAAGAGAATATCTCTGTTAATATGAACCAATGCAACCGTTTTAGAAATGCTGCTGTCCTATACTTTGTTTTCCATCAAGATAAGGTAGATGCTTCTTTTTGTGGCCGCATGTTTCATCCTCCTTTATTGGCCAGTAATTGTTTCCTTTTTTGTCTCTTAAAACAGGGATATCTATTCAACTTGTTACTATAGCAAACTTAAATGTCACACCGGCAACTTTGCTTGATTTTAGTGCAACTACACAAAACGAGACTGCATTTCCTATTCATTTTGGTAGATTCGTATTTTATGTTGGTCGTCTCATGAAAGGTCAGTACAGGCCTTCATCCACATGATTGTGTAGTGTGCTTTGAGATGTTGTGCTACTTGTATTGGTACTGTTTTAAATAAATGATGAATTTGAAGCTATTTTATTGCTATCTTTTCCCATTAAGTAGTGAACAAAAATGGGACCAGCCCAGACGTAGATGGAAGCACATGTTTTTGTTGCGCCCACTCTCCCCTGGAACTATTTATGCTTTTTGTTAATCTAATGCCACTGGTAAAATTAAGCAATGCCACTCTCAAAATTAACTACTGAATCTTAGTTCGAAACTGCAACACTTGTTACGGATTGGCGGGATTACCATTTTTGTATCTGCATGTTCCACCCTCCCTTATTGGCGAGTAATTGATTCCTTTTTTGCCTCTGATAAAACAGGGATATCTCGTCAACTTGTTGCTATTATGACATTTTGCTTCGCTTAATTTTGGTGGAACTGCACAAAAGGAGACCGGATTTCCATATATTTGTTGAGATCTCTTTTAGTCTTCCTCACGAGTTGGTTCAAATCTTGGTCATGAAAGGTCAGTACCGACTTTCCTCATAATTAACTACTGAATCTTAGTTCAAAATTGCAACACTTGTTACAGATCGGCGGGAGTACCATTTCTGTTAGGGATCGGCCAGAGTACATGTTTAAGAAATGTATTGTTCATATGATGTCTCTGTTATTATATATCAGTTACAGTGTTTTACAAATTGTACTATCCATCTTTGTAGTTCTTTCTACATGTTTAACCAAGGTATTGTTAAGATAATGTCTCTGCTAAAATGAATCTGTCGCATTGTTTTAGGAATGGTACTTTTCTTCTTTGTCGTTCTTTATACATGTTGAAACAACGCATTGTTAAGATAATGTCTCAGTTAATATGAATGAATCACATTGATTGAGAATTTCTACTCTCCTGCTTTGTTTCCCATTAAATAAGGTAGATCGGTAGATGTTTTTCTTCTGGGAGTACAAGTCATTGTCAGGACCCCGATTCTAAGTCACACCGATCTAGCCTGTAACACCTCATATCACTTTGCGGCCTCACGCACGGTACTCCCACGGGTGTCGCCTTACCATGGCCCGGGACCGTTTGCGCCTTTTGGCTCACGTATATGACAATGTCGCTAGCATCCATATGGCAGAGAACCCGGGCCGACATGGCTAGTCGTGAACCCAAAGCGGCACTAACGTATGGGGACAGGCATACATGAATCAACATCGAACGTGTCGGTCAGCAGCGTGTGAATCCGGGCTGTAGCACTGGTGTTGAGGATATAGACCTTAGAGTCACCCGCCAGGAGGGGCCGGGTTACTCATATGGTCACTGCTAGAAGCCCGGCGCCAAGCTTAAAGACGGTGGGCCAAAGATGGGCTTAAGACCCGGATATGGCTTAAAGCCCGTAGTTGCAATCATTATTATGGTAGAACTTGTAGTGTAAGGCAAGAATAGTTGAGAGTCCGAGCCGGACACTCTTATGAGCCGGCCGGGACTCTGAGAGCTGCTGGGCGTCAGCCTCCCTATATAAAGGGACGACCCGGCAGCGGTTTAGGGACGAGAACAATCTCATCGAGAGCCGGGCATAGCAGTTTAGCTCCCTGGTGATCGTAACCCTAATCAATACCACCTCAACTGGACGTAGGCTTTTACCTTCACCATAAGGGGCCGAACCAGTATAAACCCTCGTGTTCCTTGTCCCGCATTAACCCCTTCAAGCTTCCTAGCTGCGATGGCTCCACGACTAAGTCCTAGCTCGAGGACATCTGCCGTGACAATTCCACGACAGTTGGCGCCCACCGTGGGGCTAGCGCACAGTGGATTTGAGTTCTTGAAGGGCAGCTTCGAAGGGCTCAAGGGATACGCTGTGGGCCGGATGACCAAGGGTCGTCACGGCAAGCTCTACATCGACGATGCAAACTGGGGCCCCGACGCCGGCTCAATTGAGTACGGGTACCGGGTCCCCTTCGGCGGAATTCATGTTTTCATTGGCAAGATTGGTGAGCCAGGCCCTGAGCCGGATCTCTGCGCTGATATCATCGAGACGGCTCAGCGTGCACGACCCGCCCGGGCCCGGCCTGCCTTAAGGCGCGCGTTTGTGGGATGTATCCATGGAGGGCCCTCTGATCTATCTAGGTCTGGTGATGAGGCGGCCGCCGGCTCTGACGGCGAGTCAGCCACCGATGGTGACAGTATTCCGGACCCGTTTGAGCCGCCAAGTCAGGTTGGAGTCTTTATGGCTGGCGCGCAGCCTGTTCAGAACCCCGCTGCTGGAGCGGGAAACCCGGTGCCTTCTCCGGCTCAGGTGCTGATGGATCTCACGGACAAGATGACGGCCCTGTTAGCCGCCACGGTTGACCCGGTGGATCAAGCTCAGCATGATGCGGAGGTGGCACAGTTAAAATTGGATCTAGTGAAAGCTAAGGAGGACCTTGCAGCGGAAGGGATCAAGATGGCTGCAGAGAGGGTGGCTCTCGATGCCCAAACTCAGCTGATCCAGGCGCAGTCCTTCCAACTCACAATGGATCAGAACGCGTCCAATGAGGTCATGAGAAGGAGGCATCAAAAGACCCAATCTCGACTCCCTCCGGTTTACGATCCACGCAACCTCTTCAACACGCCAGGAGCAGGCTCTAGTAACCCGCCAGGGGTCATAGCGCCCGCGTCTGGAGCCCCTATTCAGCCACAGGTGATGGGGCCTCCCCAGGTGCCCCCTGCCCCGCCTCAGTACGTGCCAATACCCCCGGGTCATTATAATAACCCGCTGGAGAACATGGTCGCTGCGGCAGCACGGCTGGCGGCTCTCCCAGTTGACGGCGACTCTCCGACGGCTATTGAAACCCGCCGGGTCAGGGAACTCCTTCAGACAGCACTGGCGCAGCAAGAGGCGTATTCTTACAGCCGAGACAGAATCCACTCGACCCCTCGTCCAGGCCAGAGCCCGAGTTACAGCAGACACATGGTCTCAGCGACCGGTTCAAGTAACGTCCAACGCCATGACCCGCCCCCTGGCCATGGCCCGGTTCATAACGGAGCCTTTCACGCAGCAGACCAGGACAGAGCGCGGCAAGAGGCGGAGCAGGTGCCTCAATTGACGGCTTACCAGACCCCCCCGGCTTATCCGACGACTTCCGTCGACGTGGGTATCCCCACCAGGACTGGGGGTGTCCCTTGTTTAGTACCCGCTATCCGCAATGAGCGTCTACCCAAGGACTTCAAAGGCCCTAGGAAGGTGCCTAATTACACAGCAGACTTACAGCCTGCAGCCTGGATCGAGAGTTATCAGATGGCTATGGAGCTGCTGGAGGTCAGTGAGGCGGCCATGGCTAAGTATTTCACCATGATGTTAGATGGGACTGCCCGCACTTGGTTGAAAGGGCTACCACCGAATTCCATTGGGTCTTGGGCTGAGCTGAAAGCCCGGTTCATCCAAAACTTCAAAGATACCTGTAGGCAGTCTATGTCAATTGTGGATTTGACTAACTGTAAGCAGCAGGAGGGTGAGTCTACGACACATTGGGTTCGCCGGGTTAAGGAGATCATACACTCGTCAGACAAGATGGATACCGGCTCAGCAGTTTTAATGCTAGAGCAGAATTGTCGCTTTGTGCCCCTGAAGATGAAACTCGGGCGGCTTAAGCGCGACTGCAGTGATATGGGTACACTAATGGCGGCTCTTGTCAAGTACGCCGATTCTGATGGTACCAAGGATCCCCCTTCAGATGATGAAAGGACAGGGAAGGGAAAGAAGAATGGCAATGGCAAGGGTCCTCAGCATAACCCGGGGAACCAAGGAGGAGGCAAGCGCAAGGCAGATGGCAGCTTAGAGTTTGTAGCCAACGCCAGCTCACAAGGGAATAACCAGCGACGTAAGGGGAGACCCCCTCCCCGAGGCGGCGGGTCAGGCCCGACGCTGGAACAGCTGTTGAATGAGCCTTGTCCAAGGCACGGCTCTAGAGAGAAGCCAGCGACTCATCTATGGAAGGACTGTGCAATCATGAAGGCCTTTAAGAATTACAACGGCCCGGGCGGCGGCTCAGGCGCCGGCGGCTTTCATGGCCCGGGCGGCGGCTCAAATTCTGGTCCTCAGAACGGTCAAGGGGGCTTTAATCAACAGTCTGGCCAGGGTCATCAACAGCAGCAGGGGGGTTATCAGACCAATCCAAAGCAGCTTAGCGGCGGACAGTATCATGTGTTTACCACTAGTCTGTGCAAGCGAGATCAGAAGCTTCATAAGAGGGCGGTGAATGCTATTGAGCCGGCAGTTCCGCGCTACTTACGGTGGTCCGAGCAGCCTATAGTGTGGAGCAGGGAGGATCACCCTCCACGGGTGGATAATCCGGGACACTTGGCCCTGGTGGTGGCTCCTTAGGTGGGAGGATATAAGTTCACTAAGGTGCTCATGGATGGAGGCAGCAGCATCAACATCCTCTATTATGAGACGTTCCGTCGTATGGGGTTGATTGATAAGAACCTCAGCCAGTCCAACACTATTTTCCACGGTGTGGTACCTGGTAAGTCGGCTTATCCAGTCGGCAAGATCGAATTGGAAGTGGCCTTTGGAGATGAGAATAACTACAGAGTGGAGAAATTGACCTTTGAGGTGGTTAAGATAAGAAGCCCGTACCATGCTATATTTGGGCGGCCGGCTTACGCCAAGTTCATGGCTCGGCCGTGTTATGTGTACTTACAGCTCAAGATGCCGGGTCACAACGGGACCATTACGGTTCACGGCAGCCGGAAAGTGGCCCTGGAGTGTGAGGAAGGCGATGCAGCTTATGCAGAATCTGTTTGTGCAACAGAGGAGTTGAAGTTTTACAAGGACAATGTTGACCCAACTGATATGACCTCTCTGAAAAAGCCGACTACGGAGCATGAGCCGGCAATGAAATTTAAGTCAGCCGATGAGACTAAACTTGTTGATTTCGTTCCAGGAGACTCATCTCAGCAATTTAGCATCAGTGCCAATCTGGATCCAAAATAGGAAGGCGCGCTCATCGAGTTCATCCGTGAGAATAGGGACATCTTCGCATGGAAACCTTCTGACATGCCAGGTGTACCTAGAGAACTCGCTGAGCACACTCTCAATGTTGATCCGAAATTTAAGCCGGTCAGGCAGTTCGTTCGGCAGTTCAATGAGGAGAGGCGGAAAGCTATTGGTGAAGAGGTGGCCCGGCTCTTGGCGGCCGGGTTTATTGTTGAAGTCTTTCACCCAGAGTGGTTAGCTAACCCGGTGCTCGTACTCAAGAAGAACGACACTTGGCAGATGTGTGTGGATTATACAGACTTAAACAAGGCGTGTCCGGCTGATCCTTTTGCCCTCCCTCGTATTGATCAAATCATTGATGCTATGGCAGGTTGCGCGCGCTTAAGCTTCTTGGATGCTTATTCCGGATATCATCAGATTAAGATGGTAGTAAAGGACCAGGAGAAGACGGCGTTCATCTCTCCCTTTGGAGCCTTCTGCTATGTGTCTATGCCCTTTGGACTTCAGTGTGCACAGGCGACTTACCAGCGTTGTGTACAGAACTGTCTTCATAAACAGATTGGGCGCAATGTTCACGCTTATGTGGACGATATTGTGGTTAAGTCCATAAGAGAGGAAACCCTGATAGATGATTTAAGGGAAACCTTTGATAATCTCCGGTTCTACAAGATGATGCTTAACCCGGCCAAGTGTGTCTTTGGTGTCCCTCCAGGCAAGCTCTTGGGTTTTTTGGTTTCTGACAGAGGCATTGAGGCTAACCCGGAGAAGATCAAGGCCATCACCTCCCTGGCTAAGCCGGCGTGTATAAATGACGTTCAGCGTTTGGCGGGTCGCATCGCTGCTTTAAGCCGGTTTATAAGCCGTTTGGGTGAGAAGGCCATGCCATTATATCAGTTGATGAAGAAAACTGATAACTTTGTCTGGAATGATGCAGCTAATACTGCCTTTGAGGATTTGAAGAAGTAGCTGGCAGAGCCTCCAGTCCTTACTGCTCCGGTTGATAAGGAGCCCTTATTATTATATGTGGCGGCGAACACACGAGCCGTCAGTGTGGCTATGGTGGTGGAGCGCAAGGAGGAGGGTAAGGAGCATCCGGTTCAGCGGCCGGTTTATTATGTCAGCGAAGTGCTCATTGAGTCCAAGCAGCGGTATCCGCATTGGCAGAAGCTTGTTTATGGTGTGTTCATGGCGAGCCGGAAACTTAAGCATTATTTTCAGGGTCATCCCATCACTGTGGTCAGTTCTGCCCCTCTTGGTGATATCATTCAAAACAGAGAGGCCACAGGGAGAGTAGATAAGTGGGCTATAGAGCTTGGACCTCATGGTCTCAAGTACGTGCCACGCACTGCTGTTAAAGCTCAGGCCTTGGTGGATTTCATCAATGACTGGACAGAGTCACAAGTGCCCGAGCAGAAGCCGGACAACACATATTGGACTATCCACTTTGATGGGTCCAGGCAGTTGGAGGGCTCGGGGGCTGGAGTCGTGTTGGCTTCCCCTAAAGGTGACAAGTTTCATTATGTGCTACAGTTGCTATTTCCTTGTACTAACAACGCGGCTGAGTACGAGGCCTTGCTCCATGGTCTTCGGATGGCTAAAGAGATGAGCTTAAGCCGGGTAAGGTGCTTCGGCGACTCAGACTTGGTGGCTCAACAAGTATCAGGAAAGTGGGATTCCAAGGACCCTCGCATGGCGGCTTATCGCCGCGAGATTGATGCTATTGCTGGGAACTTTCAAGGTTATCAAGTGGAACACATTGATCGCAGGAAGAACGAGGTGGCGGATGCTTTAAGCCGGCTGGGCTCTCAGCGAAAACCGGTGCCGCCTAAAACTTTCCTGGACGTCCTGTATAGCCCTTCTGTTAAGTTGCCTACAGAGGAAGACTTGGCTGTCCCTGACCCGGAGGCACGACTGGTGGCGGCTCTCCATATCATACCAGACTGGACAATGCCATATCTGGCTTACATGACCCGGGGCGAGTTGCCTGAGGATGAAACTTTGGCCAGGCAAGTAACCCGGCGGGCTAAGTCAATGATTGTTATCGATGGCGAGTTGCATCACCGCAGTGTTACAGGGGCGTTTCAGCGTTGTGTTTCCCCTGAGGAAGGTCAAGAAATCTTGCGTGAGATCCATGAAGGGGATTGTGGCCATCACGCCGGCTCAAAGTCTCTTGTGGCCAAGGCTTTTCGCCATGGTTTTTATTGGCTGACGGCTCATGCTGATGCGGAGGACTTGGTCAGTAAATGTGATGGTTGCCAGAGGTTCTCACGACGGGCTCACGTGCCGGCTCAGGAGCTGAGGATGATCCCAATCACTTGGCCCTTTGCGGTCTGGGGGCTTGATATGGTTGGGCCTTTTAAAAGGTCCAAAGATAAGAAGACCCACCTCTTGGTGGCAGTTGACAAATTCACAAAGTGGGTGGAAGCTGAGCCAGTTAGCAAGTGCGATGCAGCCACGGCGGTTCAATTTATGAAAAAGGTGATTTTCCGCTTTGGTTTTCCGCACAGCATTATAACTGACAATGGCACCAATCTCTCCAAAGGCGCCATGGAAGAGTTTTGTCAACGAGAGCATATCTGACTTGATGTTTCCTCAGTGGCTCATCCTCAATCCAATGGTCAAGCTGAGAGAGCTAATCAGGAGATTCTGAAGGGTATCAAGCCCCGGCTTTTGGTCCCTTTGCAACGGACGCCGGGTTGTTGGGTGGAGGAGTTGCCCTCCGTGTTATGGAGCATCAACACTACTCCTAACAGGTCTACAGGTTTTACGCCTTTCTTCATGGTTTATGGAGCAGAAGCAGTCCTCCCCAGTGACATCCGTCATGACTCACCTCGAGTGGCGGCTTACGTTGAGGCGGATAATGAACAGGCGCGCCAAGATGCTCTTGACTTGTTGGACGAACAGCGTGATGTGGCAGCAGCCCGTTCAGCGATTTACCAACAAGACCTGCGCCGTTATCATAGCCGCCGGGTTAAATCCCGGGTCTTCCAGGAAGGCGATCTCGTGCTCCGGCTTATCCAGGATCAAACAGATGCACACAAGTTATCCCCGCCTTGGGAAGGGCCCTTTGTGGTCAGCAAGAACTTGCACAATGGGTCATATTACCTCATTGACATTCGGGAGCACAAAGATTCACGTAAGTCGGAGGAAGAGACCCGTCGGCCATGGAACATAGGTCAGCTTCGGCCTTACTACACTTGAGCCACCGGCTCTGATAATGTACATATTTATTTCAGCCATGTGTATATTATGATAAGCAATAAAGCAGGACCTCTGTCCTTTTTTCTCCTCCAAATATGCACGTGTTGTTTTCATTGCAAGATTAACATGATAACTTGAAGGAGGATCCGGCTTATGATCGTATTCGAATCTAGCCGAAGGTAATAAGGTCACTTGGGGGCTTCCTGTTCAAACATGGGTCGTATTCGAACCAAAGAGAACATAGCTGTCGATACCCATTTGATTGGCAAAGTGCCGAGCTCATTGGGAGGTTTTCTTTGATCATATTTGAATCATAGTTTAACCCCGTTGGGAACCGACGTGGATCGTATTCGAATCATCGTTGTTAAACAATTCTTAAAATCACTTGGGGGCTTCCTGTTCAAACATGGGTCGTATTCGAACCAAAGTGAACATAGCTGTCGGTACCCTCTTGATTGGCATCGCCACACCCACTGGGGGCTATATGATCGTATCCGAATCCTAGCTTAACTCCTTTGGGCCGGGTCTTTGGTCGTATTCAAACCGAAAGCCCCTAAGTTCCTCTGCCTTATAGCAAAGTTCCGTCTGATTATTTCCAAGTATGTACGGCCAGGTCTCATTTTGCCGGCTTAACTTTGGTTTGCAATATGGCTGAACGCAATGGGTGTGATAAGACAGGTAAACCGGAGTTGCGGTACCAACCCTCTTATCCGGGTTATCTAAGCCGGAAGTATGCTTGCAGGCCGTTAAGTATGTTTTTACGGTTGTATTCAGGATATCATTGAAGACAAGTTCTTTTTGATTCATATTCTGGGTTATCTAAAACTTTTGATTCTCACGGCGGTAAGCCGCCTCGAGACTTGTGATTTGCCCTTCTATGCAGGATAATTAAGGGCACCTATTTCGAGGTTAAGAAAAACAAAGGATTGATTATGACCCGGAGAAACATCAAAGAGACAACTTCAAAAGACTTTAGCATTCAATACGTGCGCGATGGCACGGCAGAGATAAACTGTTGCACTTACTCTATTACAAAACTCATCAAATCTAAAAGGGTGGAGCATTGTTTGGTAAACCGCCAGCCGAGTTACGACGCTTGCTGAGTTGAAGTCTCCGGCTCGTTCCTATCTTCTCCTCCGGCTGATCCCAAGACCTGGAAGGTTGATGACTTCCAGTCGATGCCACTGAGAGCTTTGAATTGGGCTTCCTCGTCAATTAACCCGGCCGGGTCAATCTCCGGGCGAAAGTGTGCTGACGAGCCGGCGGGATCAAGTTGAGGGCTTCATAGCGAGGGGTTGGAATCCTCTGATTCTCCGCATTGTAACCCGGCTGGTACTTGGTCAGATCTGTGTCGTTCCCGATAAGGGTGGCCACCGGGCGTACAGCCTTCACGCAAGCTGCGAAGTCCTTCTGATCGAAAGCTGAGCCGTCTTCCTTCAGGCTTGGATAGCCAAGGGCGATGTCCGCTGGGTCTAACTCCGGCAGGAATGCCTTGGCCCAGCTCAGCGCGGCGATTGCTCCGGCTCTTGCAGAGGCCCGTCGCAGCTCTTGAATCCGTGGAGGCAGTACAGCGAGCCGGCGAAGGACTTCTGCCAAGTGAGTCGGCACCTCGTTGGATAAGGCCACCACAGCTAAGGCACGCTGTGACCCGGTGTAGAGCTGCTCCACCAGGGTATACACGGCCTTCAGCTTGGTGACCACGCTCTGGTTGAGGTTGGCACTTCTGGGACCTGTTTAACAGAATCAGATAAGCCGGTGACAAGGATGAATAATGAGATATAAACATTTTAAACTTGATGAAAGCCGGTGAGGCGACTTACCGAAGATGGCGGCCACCATCTGGGAAACCTGGTGCTTTAGGCCGGAGAGCTCGGCGGTCTTCTCGGAGAGAGTCTTCTCCGCCTGTTCAGCCTGGGTCACCAATGCGGCCTTTTCTTCGGCCCATGCCTTCCGCTCAGCGTCGAACTCCGTCTTCAGCTTCTCTTGCGCGGCGATGCTGGACACGAACTTGGCGTTTGCCTTCCTGGTCTCCATCTCTTGCATCTTTAGCCGGCTCGTGAGATCAGCAAGGTCAGTCTCCAGCTTCTTGCCAGCAGCCTGTATAAGTTTCCTGGTTATGGCATGAACAATTACTCTACAAATTTAAAGTCCCAAGAGTTTTCCAAGCAAAGACACTTGGCACTTGGGGGCTAATGCATATTGAACGTTTTCTATCAACATATTGCCGTTTCAAATGGAGTAAGCCGGAACCTAAGTCTACAACGTACTCAGTCATAAGTCGTTGACTTGGGGGCTAGCATGGTACAGGTAACTAAGCAGTAAATAAGAGGACAAAAGGATGTTACCTCAGACTTCTGCTGGATCTGGGTCACCATAGCAACCTCGGCGTCCCGGCTCTTGTGCACTTGGCTGATGTAGCCAGAGACGAGCTCTCCAATGCTCAGGTTGGTGTAGTCGGAGAGGTCCAGGTTCACCCGGTGGGGCTGCAACAACTCCCCCTTAGCGGAGCACTTGGCCAGCACGGTAGGTCTCCCCGGTTCAACGAACTCCGTCCGGGTGATTACCACGTCCGGGTCATTTGCTGGTTGGGCCGAGCCGGAGGCCTCCGTGTCAGCAGAACCTTCTACAGGCGCCGAGTCCATTGGAGTGGTGGCTTCGGGGGCGGAGGCAGCTGGCGGTTCTTGGACCGTCACCTCCGGCTCAGGCAAATCCGGCACTCCGGCCGACTTGGTTTTCTTCACCCTCTTGGCGAGCTTTGCCTGGGCACTGAAAGAACAACAATGGTTAGTACAAAAAATATGAGTAAAGATCAGAACAACATGAGATGATTATCGTTACCCGGGCGCGGTCTTGAAAGCCGGCAGATTCGACTGCATAGAGTCGCCGGAAGAAGGGGAAGTCTCCTGATAATTTGAGTCAGAAGAATTAAGCGGTTGGCGTATAACACCCGCAAAAGGATGAAAAGGGTACAATTTTGCGATCACCTCGGTCCGGCGTTTCCTTGATGCATCAGGTAACCCGGAGGAGAGGTCAGTGTCCTTGCTGGTCCGGGTGTGCCGCCGGCTCTCATGAACCTGTCGCTTCAAAATAAATTGAGGATCTTGGTAAGCTAAAGGATGGGAAAAGCTTACTTTCTGGGTTACTCTTCGGGTTTTCAGCCTTGGCAAGGGCTCCGAGTCGGAGGAAAGTATTGTTACCTCTTCAACCACCGGGTTACTGGCTCCGGTGTCCTCCTGTTGATAAACAACATTGATAAGGCGGACAGAAATAAACGACAAGTATAACAAGAGCTTACAGGTTTAGGAATTACCTCAGACTCGGAGCTGTCACTTAGCTGCAACAGCTCCGAACCAGTGGGCCTACTTCCCTTCTTACGGGGAGCGGCTTTCTTGGCGGCTTTCTTCACCTTTCTGGCCTTCTTGGCCGCCTCATGGTCATATTTGACCCGCCAGAACTTGTCGTCAGCCTAAAAAATACAATGATGATTTCTTCAAACGATTCAGATGAAGGTTATATACAGAAGAAGATAGGATGATCAGATTGGCGGCTTACCGCTGGAGCTGGGTTGGTCTTGCAGAAGGGGGCTAACCCGGTCCTTCCACAGTCTGCCAGGCTCTCGTTCAAGAGAGCCTTGGTCATCTCCTCTGCAACGTCTTCAGGAAGATCATTGCGGCTGTGTCTCTGAGGGTCGTCTTTTCGGCCCGTGTACTCACACATTAAGCCGGGGCAGCGGCTCAATGGGATCACCCGCCATGAGATCCAGACCCGGACCAGATCGATTCCATTTAGACCATTGCCCAGGAGAGCTTTGATCTTGTTGATGGTGGGAAGCAGAGGCTGGCGTTCCACCGGAGTCAGTTTGTCTGACAATGGGTGTGTTGACTCCAGACGTGATGGGTGAAAGCCGGGCAGCGGACTTTCATCAGCCGGTGACGTATCTTGGCAATAGAACCAAGTCATGTTCCAGTCCTTTGGGTGGCTCGGCGGCTCGGCATAAGGGAAAAGATAGTCTCTTCGCCGCTGAATGGAGATGCCACCTAGCTCTAGACTTGGTCCATTGGCGCACTCATTCTGACGGTTTAAGTAAAAAAGCTCTCTGAAGAGCAGCAGACTAGGTTCTTCTCCAAGATAAACCTCGCAGAAGACTTGGAAATTGCAGATGTTGGACACTGAGTTGGGTCCTATATCTTGAGGCCGCAAGTCAAAGAAGTTCAGAACGTCTCTGAAAAACTTTGAACCGGGCGGTGCGAAGCCCCGGCTCATATGATCCGCAAAAATCACTACCTCCCCGTCCTTTGGCTGTGGTCTCTCTTCTGACGGGTCAGGGGCACGGTAGGAGATGACATCCTTCTTGGGCAGATATCCGGACTTAACAAAATATGCTAGGGTCTCATTGGTGACATTGGACCTCATCCAGTTGCAAGTAATGGGAGCTTTGGGAGGCATGGTGAAAGTCGGCGGTCTATGATAAAAGGAAAAACGTCCGGGTTAATTATGAGCCGGAGGAAATCTATAGTTCAATGTCAAGGTGGCGGCTTATGAAGGGGACTAATGGTATACACTTAAGTGCATCGGGCTATTTAAGCCGCCGAGGGATTGAGAGTAATTTGATCGTCTACAGGCCTTATTACAGTTAAGCCGGAAATTTTTATGGTGCATGGCTTTCTTTAAGCCGGACGGTTCTACGGCGCGTGGTTTCTTTAAACCGGAACTATAAACCGCCGGGATTCAATGATTGCAGTTTTTTACTAAGTGTGGTAAAACAGGTTTCACACATTGCAGTAACTTTTTTCGATCAAAATGGTCGGGCAAAAGAAAAATTTCTAGACCTAGAAACAGAAGCGAGGGAGTTCTTGGGCTCGAACAAAGTTCCTATGCAGTAAAAAGAGAGCTGTTTGCGTGTAAAATGGGTGCTAAACAGTCACCGCAATAGTTCTATGCAGATCTAAGATCAAAAGGAGCAGTAAGAAAGAAAACTACCGGAGTTTGTGGTAATGGTGATGAACTACGAAGAACACGGACGAACTACTCGAGCCCTAGTACGGATCTGCCCTATGGTGTAGCGGAGACTCACCGAAGCTGGAGAGGAGCGGAGGTTGCCGCCGTTTGTCTGGTCCGAGTCAGGGTGATGCAGCGGCCAAGGTTGACGAAGACCGGGGGCGCGACGGCGGTGGCAGTAGCAGAGCTCGGGCAGAGGAGCAATGGCACGAGGAAGAAGATGGAGAGAGAAGTGGCTGAGAGCCCATCAGGCCGGCCTATTTATAAGGCAAGTTCATAAGTGGGCGCGAGATTCAAGGAGACCACGGCATGGTTATCTCCCCACGAAACGCCTCGATTTTCGGGATGACAGTAAAGAAAAAGATCTGTTGCGGATCTGGCAGAGTAAAAAATGGACTTAATGGAAGATGACGTCACGGCGGATTATGCGGAGTCCAGAGAATGACGTCACGCCGGGTTATGGCCTTCACACAATTTTAAGCCAGAGGTTTCCTGTCGAAGGAATGGAAGATTGATATGAGCCGGCTCAAATCAATCTGGGGCCTAATGTTGAGGATATAGACCTTAGAGTCACCCGCCAGGAGGGGCCGGGTTACTCATATGGTCACTGCTAGAAGCCCGGCGCCAAGCTTAAAGACGGTGGGCCAAAGATGGGCTTAAGACCCGGAGATGGCTTAAAGCCCATAGTTGCAATCATTATTATGGTAGAACTTGTAGTGTAAGGCAAGAATAGTTGAGAGTCCGAGCCGGACACTCTTATGAGCCGGCCGGGACTCTGAGAGCTGCTGGGCGTCAGCCTCCCTATATAAAGGGACGACCCGGCAGCGGTTTAGGGACGAGAACAATCTCATCGAGAGCCGGGCATAGCAGTTTAGCTCCCTGGTGATCGTAACCCTAATCAATACCACCTCAACTGGACGTAGGCTTTTACCTTCACCATAAGGGGCCGAACCAGTATAAACCCTCGTGTTCCTTGTCCCGCATTAACCCCTTCAAGCTTCCTAGCTGCGATGGCTCCACGACTAAGTCCTAGCTCGAGGACATCTGCCGTGACAATTCCACGACAACTGGGCTAACAGGACTCCGAGAACCCGGGCTGTAGCAGGCTAGGCAGGACTCCGGATGTCACCGCGTGACATTTCCCCGAAGGGACAGACACAGGAACGATGTGAAACACATGCTGGCCATTCAAGTGTCCAGAGCAGTAGTGCTGGGCTAGCAGGACTCCGGTGAACCGGGCTGTAGCGGACTACTATGGCTCAAGGAGGCACTAGACTACATTTCCCCATAAGAGAGGCTGCCAAGGATAAACAACTAGATTGTCGGATCCCACACATACCAAGCATTTCAATCATACACACAATATGCTCGATATGTGTAAATACAACATGGCATCACAACAAAACTCTACAACTCAAAGTACTTTATTTAAAGGGCTCCGGAGAGCCATACATAACATGTTCATACAGATAGGGGTCACATGACCCGACACTCAAGTCATACAATCATACAAGCACATGCGGAAGCAACTTGTCTGGGTACAGACACTAGAAAGAAAGAAGGCTTGACGAAGCCCGTCTATCTACGTAGGCCCTTCACAAGCTTAGATCACCACCTGGGTGGCAAGTCACTCGTCATCGTCGAGTTCTACATAGAACCCATCGGAAGGGGCGGTGTTGTCGTCTGAAAACAGTAATTGAAGCAACATGAGTACAAAGGTACTCAGCAAGTCTTACAACAGATCCTACTATACATGTACATTCTCAAGAAGGTAGTGGAGTTATTGCAGCAAGCCAGCTTTGACTCTTGGCTAAGCTATCCTACGAGACACCACTTGTAAAATAGTTTTCGCACACGAGTCCACTAATCACCATCTCAATACTCCACCGTGGATCCTCCCTCGTCATCCCACGAGAGAGCCATCCGCGGTACACACACTTATCTTGAGGCTTTTAGTAGTATCCATTTACTTGTCTATGAACTGCATAAGCGACCAAGTAGTCCTTTACCGCGGACGCGGCTATTCGAATAGTTTTATACCCTGCAGGGGTGTACTTCGTCACACACGCTCTCACCACTTACCGTCGTTACACGACATGTACTCGGCAACCTTCAAGCGGAAGCCCAACGTGGGAGTCGGCCACAGCCTACCTAAACACTCGAGTCTCCAGTCTAGGTTTATCGCCTATTCAGGTTCCATCCGCAGGGAGTCCGGCTGAGGTTTTCACATACGGCCCCGAACGATGTGTGCAGGGTTCCCAAGACACCAAACGGGCGGCTCGGTACACCGGGCCACGAGCCTACCGCATCACAGCCCACCCCTCGGGTCAGCGCTGGCCATGCCCTCCAGCTTACTACAAACACCAGAAACTACGTGCAACTCCTGGACAGAGGACAAGGGTGATTAAGAAGCCGAGGGGGTCCATTGGTTTCGGGCCCAATGCGTGGTAGTAGCTGAATCTTAAATCACGCATACAGATCTCAGTTCTTAGGGACGGTCTCGATGAAACAACCCACCATGTACTCCTACATGGCCTCTCATTGATACCTTTACCAAAACGGATTCAACACCTCACTCTCATTACCGACACATGCTTTCACTCTAGTTCATCACCCTGATGAGCCAGACCTGACACGACTCTAAGCGTAGCAAGCATAGCATTGTAGGAACACAACATGGCTCAATCAACTCCTACACATGCTAGTGGGTTTCATCTAGTTACTGTGGCAATGACAGGTCATGCAAAGGAAAGTGGGTTCAACTACCGCAACACACAGCAGTTTGAATCGCGTTGTCTTAATGCAGTAAATGAGAGCAGAAGCGAGAAGATGGGATTGTATCGAAATGATCAATGGGTTGCTTGCCTGACGGAGTGGTGGTGGAATACTGCCCTTAAGTTGGATACTCGTGAATATCCTCGGAGGCAGAACCTACCACGAAGAACACATCGAAGCACAATCAACACCAAGCAAAGTGCAACAATATGATGCATGCATGAGACATGGCAAAATGGATGTATTGGGCTAATGCAACTAAGACCAGATGGGTTTGGACTATTTTGAATCAAAGATTCAAATTCCAAGTTCATAAATGGCCCTTATTAGTGCTTTATCTTGTTCTGCATTAAACAGCAGGTTAATTTGCTTAAACATGCATGAAACCAGTACAGATGGATAGAATGGATTTTTCTGATCATTTTTCATATATAAATCTTTTCATTCTGAGCTATAGATTATTTTCTATGATTTTTTGAAGTTTGTGATATTTTCTGGAATTTCCTGTATAGAAATAATTCCAGTAATTCAATTGTTTATTATGTCAGCAGTGTGTCATGATGACGTCAGCGGTCAACGGGGCGGTCCAGGTTAAACCTGACGTGTGGGTCCCATGTGTCAGTGTCACTGCTAGTTAGTTAAACTAATTAGAATTAATTTAACTCTAACTCAGGTTAATTAGCAGGCGGGCCCCACTGTCAGTGACTCTAGGGAGCCAAACCACGCTGACTCGCCGGCGTTTAGCCGCCGGCGACGTCCAGACGCGGCGGATGCTGCGGGATTCCTCCTCCGGCGACCAAAGGGGCGGCGGAGGGCACCTACGCGTAGCTGGGAGCAACCCGCATTGATTGGTGGTGGAGGTGAAGCTCGGGGTCGCCAAAAATGACGCCGGCGACGAGCTGTGCGGCTGCCGGGGTACGGGTGAGGTCGGACCCGTCGTTGTGGTGCTCTTGGAGGCTCAAGGCCAGGTCCTACGTGGCCTACGTGACGAGGTGAACTCGTTGGGCATGGTGGCGTGCCCGTTGGGTGGCCGGAGCATCGTCGGCGACGAGCTCGGTGGCGGCGCGTGCGGTGCTGCTTGTTGCTGTCGAGGCAGAGGGCGGCAGCAAGAATGAGAGGAAGGGAAGGGGCAGAAGCTGACGGCAAAGACGATGAGCTAGGCGGCGCTGTCGGGGACGAACTGCTGCGGTGGTGACGGCGAAGGGGATCTCCGGTGGTGGGCGGTGAAGGCGAGGTCGGAGCAGTGGCTTCGGGGCAAGCGAGCGCTCGGGGCCCGACCTGCTCGAAGGAGAAGGCGACGGCGGAGCTGCTGGACACGGTCAGGTGACGCGGAGACGGCGGTGGCTACGGCTACGTCGGCGAGGTGGCAGCGGCTGCGTCGGCCATGGTGGAGGGAGGCGAGGGAGAGGTGCAGGGGGCAAATGGAGGTGTCCAGGGGCTCGGGGGCGCGACGTGGGGGTCGTCCAGCTCGTCCATGGGCGAAGCGGCAAGCAGGTGGCGCCGTGGCGAGCTCGCGCACGCCGGCGTCACCTCTCTGCCTGCTCTGGCGAGAGGAAGCAGCTGACTGGTGCGGGCCAGCATAGTGCTGGGCCGGCCAGTGGGCTGCCAGGTAAGATTCTCTCTCTGCTTTCTGTTTTTCTTTTTATTTGTTTCTGTTCTGTGTTTTGAAATAGTAGAAATACTATTCCATTTAGGAAAAACCTGAAAATATTCAGAGGCACATTTGAAAATATTCTCAACAGCCTAAAAATACCTTCAATATTATTTGGGCATTTTAAAATATTTATAGGATTTAAATTGCCCAAATGCAAATACTTATGGCTTGGTGCAAAAATCCAGAATAGCCTCCAAAAATATGAAACCATTTTTGGCAGAGGGTTTAGCCAGGACCAAAGATGGTGAATATTTATGAAGGGCATTTCAGGTTCATTGAAAAGGATATTAGTAAACCCTAGTTGTGTTCAGGGGGTGCTGGGGGTTTCTGTCATCCCCATTTCAACTTTCTGTGAAAAGTAGACATGATGCAACACTCTAATGCATGAACTAGATAGGACGTGACAACTCACCCCCACTCAAAAGAATCTCGTCCCGAGATTTAGGATCCGTTGGGAAGAAGGTGGGGTACTCAAGTCGAAGACGATCCTCCCTTTCCCAAATAGCTTCTTTCTCGGAATGGTGTGACCATTGAACCTTGAGAAACTTGATGTTTTGGCGTCGAGTGGTACGCTCGGCTTGATCAAGGATTCGAACGGGATATTCCCGATATGTGAGATTATCTTGGAGATCAAGCGTTTCGTGGTCCACTCCACGGATAGGATCCGAGAAGCAACGCCTGAGTTGAGAAACGTGGAAGACGTCTTGAACCTTGGAAAGATGCGGAGGTAGTTCCAATTGGTAGGCAACTTCTCCTCGCTTGGCAAGAATGCGAAAGGGTCCAATGTAACGAGGAGCCAATTTGCCTTTGATACCGAATCGATGGGTTCCCTTTAAAGGAGTAACCCGAAGGTAAGCCTTCTCGTCAACCTCAAATGTCATAGCCTTATGTTTGCGGTCATAATGGCTCTTTTGGCGAGATTGGGCTGATTTCAATTTCTCACGAATAATGCGAACCTGCTCTTCTGCTTCCTGAATCATATCCGGGCCAAAGAGTTGTCTTTCCCCGGTTTCTGACCAGTTAAGAGGCGTTCGACATTTTCGTCCATAGAGAACCTCGAAAGGAGCTTTGCCCAAGCTAGCTTGATAACTATTGTTATAAGCGAACTCGGCGAATGGAAGGCATTTCTCCCAATCCATGCCGAAAGAGATGACAGAAGCTCGGAGCATATCCTCCAGAATTTGATTAACTCGTTCTACCTGACCACTTGATTGAGGGTGGAAGGCGGTGCTAAAGGAGAGACGAGTTCCCATAGTATTTTGGAAACTTTCCCAAAACCGAGAGGTGAAGAGACTTCCACGGTCTGAGTTAATTTCCAATGGAACACCATGAAGAGACACTATTCGGGAGATGTACAAGTCAGCTAGCTGGCTCGCGGTTATACTCTCACGAACAGGTAGGAAGTGGGCTACTTTGGAAAGACGATCGACAACAACGAAGATAGCATTATTCCCTCTCTTGGTCCTGGGAAACCCGGTAATGAAATCCATACCGACTTTATCCCATTTCCATTCAGGAATAGCCAAAGGTTGAAGGGTGCCAGCAGGCCGTTGATGCTCTGCTTTAACACGACGACAGACGTTGCAATTAGCAATGTATTGAGCAATTTCTCTCTTCATCCTAGTCCACCAAAACCTCTGGCGTAGGTCTTGATACATTTTAGTACTGCCGGGATGAATGGTGAGAGGAGATTCGTGAGCTTCCTTAAGGATCAAACGCCTTAGGTTGCGTACCTTGGGAATCACTAGACGGTCTCCAAAGAACACAACACCTTGGTCATCAATGGAGAAACAATCCGCAACTCCTTTCTTGATGTTTCTCTTAATACGGGAGATTCCCGGATCTACCTTCTGAGCTTTGATGATGTGATTCGTAAGGGTAGGTTTCGCCACCAGGGTGGATAGGAACCCTCGAGGAATAATGTGAAGGTTAAGCTTACGAAATTCCCCGTGGAGAAGTGGTTGACTTTGTTGTAACATCAAGTTGTTACAATAAGATTTACGACTTAGCGCATCAGCCATGACGTTGGCTTTGCCCGGGGTGTAAGTTATTCCTAAGTCGTAATCTGTGATCAACTCGACCCAACGTCTTTGCCTGAGATTCAAATCCGGTTGGGTGAAGATGTATTTCAGACTTTGGTGATCGATGAAAATCTCGCAACGGTTACCGAGAAGGTAATGTCGCCATGTTTTGAGTGCATGGACTACGGCTGCAAGCTCTAGATCATGTGTGGGATAATTATCCTCATGTGGACGCAACTGTCGGGAAGCGTAGGCAATCACATGACGATCTTGCATGAGTATGCAACCTAGTCCTTGTCGCGAGGCGTCGCAATAGATAACCAAGTCCTTAGAAAAATCTGGTGGTATGAGTACGGGAGCAGATGTCAGGCGTCTTTTCAGTTCCTGGAAGCTGAACTCGCACTGTGGTGTCCACTCGAACTTTTTATCTTTCTTGAGGAGTTCAGTTAGAGGTTTAGCAACCTTGGAGAAATTCTCGACGAAGCGGCGACAGTAGCTCGCTAAGCCAAGGAAACTCCGAACTTGCTTGACCGATTCAGGTGGAGTCCAGTCAAGGACGGCTTGAACTCGCTCGGGATTGACAGCAATACCCTTACCAGAGATTACATGGCCTAGATAGGTCACTTCTGTTAACCAGAGTTCACACTTAGAGAATTTAGCATAAAGGCGATGCTCTCGAAGTTTCGTCAATACTAGTCTTAGATGCTCGGCATGTTCTTCCTCATTCTTGGAGTAGATGAGTATATCATCGAGGTATACCATGACGAATTTATCCAAATACTCCATGAAGATCGAGTTCATTAACCAAGAGCAGGTGGCTGGAGCATTGGTTAAACCGAAAGACATGACGGTGTACTCGTATTGGCCATAACGAGTGACGAAGGCCGTTTTAGGAATGTCCCCGTTCTTGATTTTGATTTGATGGTAGCCCAACCTCAAATCCATTTTAGAGAAGACTGAGGATCCAGCGAGCTGATCATACAGGTCGTTGATCCTGGGGAGCGGATACTTGTTCTTGATAGTGACCAAGTTGACAGGTCGGTAATCTACAACCATCCGATCCGTACCATCCTTCTTCTTGACGAAGAGGACGGGGCAAGCCCACGGAGAAGAACTAGGATGGATGAAACCCTTTTTCAAGGACTCATCGAGTTGTTTCTTAAGCTCGGCTAGCTCTAGGGGTGCCTTCTTATAAGTTCTTCTAGAGATTGGGACGGTTCCTGGAACAAGGTCTATCACAAACTCGACATCCCTGTCAGGTGGAATACCTGGCAGTTCTTCTGGAAAGACATCCGGAAAGTCACGGACTACCGGAACATCTTCAAGGTCTGGAAGAGGGTTGGCATTTAATGAGTAAAGCTGACGCATTAGACACTCGGGTCAAAACATTGACTATCTTGCCCGACGGATGGGTGAGTTGAACAGTTCAAGAAGAGCAATCAATCTTAGCATAATGAGCCGACATCCAGTCCATACCCAAGATGATGTTTATGTCCGAGGACTTGAGAGCTATTAGTGATGCAAGGAAGACCAATCTGTCGACAAGAATGTCATTTCCATGGCTTATCCTAGAGGTTTGCCATCTAGAACCAGGAGTTTGAATTTCCATGGAGGTGGGCATGTCACTAAATGTGGTGTTGTGCAATCGAGCATAGCTCTCAGAGATAAATGAATGAGATGCTGCAGTATCGAAAAAGAACAGTTGCCGGATGGCAGTTAACAAGGAGCGTACCAAGGACAACGTTGGGATCCTCATGAGTTTCTTCAGCTGAAACATAGTTGACATGGCCACGTGCAGTGGTGGCTGGCTTGGCGTAGTAAGTCTTTCCTGCTGGCTTACCACAGCCAACGGACTGTCCAGGTTGATTGGGGTTGTTCCGGGGCCACTCGCGCAAATAGTGACCCGTATCTCCACACTTGAAGCATGTCACAACATTGGGGCGTGGAGCAGCATTAGCAGCGGGGCCACCATAGACCTTGGGCGGTGCATACTGCTGGTTGGGGCGAGGCGCCTCAAAGGATGGCCTCGGAGTGAACCTAGGTGGCAGAGCAGTGTTTGGAATCCAGACCCGGCGCTTCTGAGATCCGGAGCCGGATGAGGAACCAAAATCGCGAGAGTGCTTGCGTGAAGCGTCATAGTCAGTCTGACCTGTCTCAGCACTGATGGCCTTATTGACCAACTTCTGGAAAGAGGTGCACTCGTGCAGACGAAGATCACGGCGAAGCTCGGGGCTAAGTCCCTTGCGGAACCTTGCCTGCTTCTTGGCGTCGGTGGATACCTCTTCAGGAGCATAGCATGCTAAATTTCCAAACTCACGGCTGTATGCATCCACAGTCAGTCTGCCTTGGGTGAAGTTGCAGAATTCTTCCCGCTTACGATCTATGAGACCCTCCGGAATGTGATGCTCACGGAAAGCCTCACTGAATTCAGCCCAAGTAGTGATTTGGCCGGCTGGGCGCATAGCCTCAAAGTTTTCCCACCAAAGGCTAGCAGGGCCTTCGAGGTGATAGGCAGCGTAGGTAACCTTATCAGCTTCGGCTACGTTGGCAGAACGTAGCTTATGGGTGATGCTGCGAAGCCAATCATCCGCATCGAGGGGCTCGACGGAATGGTTAAACTTCGGTGGGTACAACTTGATAAAGTCATTGATGGACACCAAGTCGTTCCTCTGATGGCGTGCAGTATTCTGCTCAATTCGCTCTAGCAAGCGGTTAGTCTCACGCTTGTTTCTTTCTGCCTCCAGCATGACTTCGGCCAGAGAAGGCGGTTGAGGCAGATTCTCCCCCCTAACTGCATTGGCTTCACCCTGCGCCTGGACAGCAGGGTTGTTGCGGGTGTTGACCATCCTAGGAGAAACAAGACAACGGTTTAGACACGGATGGCTAAATCTTGGCAGGGAAATGCGGAATGTAATGGATAACACGGAATGCAGAGATGATCATCAGTATGACATGGTAATATAGCAACTGACATACATATACCAACGGTCATACACACCATACATAGTTTAGTACAAGTCCAGGCTAGAGTACAACTATGATGAAAGACGATACATCTCATCAGAGGCATTCCAAGCTCCTATACATTATTTTTCTACACCTCCGGAACGTGATACACACCAAGTCGTATCCCACAAGACACGTAGGACTGTGGAGAATACAACTGTTACAATACTAGTGAAACTACTACCAACTCAGACGTCTCCGTAGTAATCTTCATAGAAATCACCACCATGTCCTGGGAGCTGAACATGATCATCTGGAAACAGTCGGTCCTGTGGAGCTTGCGGTCCATAAGGACTCGGGTGTGGCCTTGGTCCAACAAATGGTGGCAAACGGGGTCCACGAGGAGGGGTGATGCCTCCTACATCACGCCATTCCATACAATCTGGCAGACCAGACCGCACGGGGTACAAGTCCCTCATGTCCATATACCCAGCCTGCACGGCAGGTGCAAACCGTGTCAGAGTGGCCCAGTGATCAGAACGAGCATTAAAGACCTCCATTCGCAAGGCACGATTCTCACGGTCCTTGTCCTCAAGCATCTCGGTGGTGGTGCGGAGTAGTGAATCCTCATGGGTAGAATCACAGTAAATAGCCTGATAGTACCCTTGTGCCCCAGGGAGTGATGCTGGCATATAGCGGAAGTCAGTGTTCTGAAGCAAGGCAGTTCTGGCTCATATGATAGTCATCATCGAGTAAGCTGCGTCCTGCACGGACATCTCGATGGTAACCCCAAGTCCATAAGAGCAATGGAGGGGTTCAGTGGCTCCAGCATAGGAAGGGTAAATCCTGACTGTGCAAAGATATTGACTTTGATTAAAGTCTCGAAACTGCTCTTCGACGGTATACTCGGGATACCATCGATAGCATGTCTCAACCATCACTCGGACCAGCATGGCCGTGTGACCAGGTACATCGAGGCACCGAGTCAGACGAACCACTTGATTCTGGGAACGGGTGGCCATCTGAAAGCACGAAATAATGCAAAGGCATTAGAATTTCTAGGAGAATTCGGACAGCATAACGGCTGTAAATGCTCAGAAAAATATTTGAGACATTCGCAACAGTTTGCAAAACCACTCAACAACATCATATCAAGGTTCTGGTTCAACCGACAACATACTAAAGGTAGTAGAAACTGAACTGAAACATGGAACCAACAATCCTATAAGTTACTACGGATTAGTAACACGTGAACCTGATAGAGAGAAGAGAGCCTAGTCCTTAACCCACGTAGAATGAGAAGAGAATGACTCAGATCAGAGGGCATAAGGTAAAGGAGTAAAAGTGCCTTACGTTCCCTCCCACAATCAATCCCCCTACATATAACTAAAGCATTTCTAGACTCGACATCGACCAGTTTGGCTTAACGCACCTACAGGCAGTCCGGCTCTGATGCCAACGCTGTCAGGACCCCGATTCTAAGTCACACCGATCTAGCCTGTAACACCTCATATCACTTTGCGGCCTCACGCACGGTACTCCCACGGGTGTCGCCTTACCATGGCCCGGGACCGTTTGCGCCTTTTGGCTCACGTATATGACAATGTCGCTAGCATCAATATGACAGAGAACCCGGACCGACATGGCTAGTCGTGAACCCAAAGCGGCACTAATGTATGGGGACATGCATACATGAATCAACATCGAACGTGTCGATCAGCAGCGTGTGAATCCGGGCTGTAGCACTAGGCTAACAGGACACCGGGAACCCGGGCTGTAGCAGGCTAGGCAGGACTCCGGATGTCACCGCGTGACATTTCCCCGAAGGGACAGACACAGGAACGATGTGAAAACACATGCCGGCCAGTCAAGTGTCCAGAGCAGTAGTGCTGGGATAGCAGGACTCCGGTGAACCAGGCTGTAGCGGACTACTATGGCTCAAGGAGGCACTAGACTACATTTCCCCATAAGAGAGGCTGCCAAGGATAAACAACTAGATTGTTGGATCCCACACATACCAAGCATTTCAATCATACACACAATATGCTCGATATGTGTAAATACAACATGGCATCACAACAAAACTCTACAACTCAAAGTACTTTATTTAAAGGGCTCCGGAGAGCCATACATAACATGTTCATACAGATAGGGGTCACATGACCTGACACTCAAGTCATACAATCATACAAGCACATGCGGAAGCAACTTGTCTGGGTACAGACACTAGAAAGAAAGAAGGCTTGACGAAGCCTGTCTATCTACGTAGGCCCTTCACAAGCTTAGATCACCACCTGGGTGGCAAGTCACTCATCATCGTCGAGTTCTACATAGAACCCATCGGAAGGGGCGGTGTTGTCGTCTGAAAACAGTAATTGAAGCAACATGGGTACAAAGGTACTCAGCAAGTCTTACAACAGATCCTACTATACATGTACATTCTCAAGAAGGTAGTGGAGTTATTGCAGCAAGCCAGCTTTGACTCTTGGCTAAGCTATCCTACGAGACACCACTTGTAAAATAGTTTTCGCACACGAGTCCACTAATCACCATCTCAATACTCCACCGTGGATCCTCCCTCGTCATCCCACGAGAGAGCCATCCGCGGTACTCACACTTATCTTGAGGCTTTTAGTAGTATCCATTTACTTGTCTATGAACTGCATAAGCGACCAAGTAGTCCTTTACCGCGGACGCGGCTATTCAAATAGTTTTATACCCTGGAGGGGTGTACTTCGTCACACACGCTCTCACCACTTACCGTCATTACACGAAATGTACTCGGCAACCTTCAAGCGGAAGCCCAACGTGGGTGTCGGCCACAACCTACCTAAACACTCGAGTCTCTAGTCCAGGTTTATCGCCTATTCAGGTTCCATCCGCAGGGAGTCCGGCCGAGGTTTCCACATACGGCCCCGAACGATGTGTGCAGGGTTCCCGAGACACAAAACGGGCGGCTCGGTACACCGGGCCACGAGCCTACCACATCACAGCCCACCCCTCGGGTCAGCGCTGTCCACGGCCTCCAGCTTACTACAAACACCAGAAACTACGTGCAACTCCTGGACAGAGGACAAGGGTGATTAAGAACCCGAGGGGGTCCATTGGTTTCGGGCCCAATGCGTGGTAGTAGCTGAATCTTAAATAACGCATACAGATCTCAGTTCTTAGGGACGGTCTCAATGACACAACCCACCATGTACTCCTACATGGCCTCTCATCGATACCTTTACCAAAATGTATTCAACACCTCACTCTCATTACCGACACATGCTTTCACTCTAGTTCATCACCCTGATGAGCCAGACCTGACACGACTCTAAGCGTAGCAAGCATAGCATTGTAGGAACACAACATGGCTCAATCAACTCCTACACATGCTAGTGGGTTTCATCTAGTTACTGTGGCAATGACAGGTCATGCAAAGGAAAGTGGGTTCAACTACCGCAACACACAGCAGTATGAATCGCGTTGTCTTAATGCAGTAAATGAGAGCAGAAGAGAGAAGATGGGTTTGTATCGAAATGATCAATGGGTTGCTTGCCTGACGGAGTGGTGGTGGAATACTGCCCTTCAGTTGGATACTCGTGAATATCCTCGGAGGCAGAACCTACCACGAAGAACACATCGAAGCACAATCAACACCAAGCAAAGTGCAACAATATGATGCATGCATGAGACATGGCAAAATGGATGTATTGGGCTAATGCAACTAAGACCAGATGGGTTTGGACTATTTTGAATCAAAGATTCAAATTCCAAGTTCATAAATGGCCCTTATTAGTGCTTTATCTTGTTCTGCATTAAATAGCAGGTTAATTTGCTTAAACATGCATGAAACCAGTAAAGATGGATAGAATGGATTTTTCTGATCATTTTTCATATATAAATCTTTTCATTCTGAGCTATAGATTATTTTCTATGATTTTTTGAAGTTTGTGATATTTTCTGGAGTTTCCTGTATAGAAATAATTCCAGTAATTCAATTGTTTATTACGTCAGCAGTGTGTCATGATGACGTCAGCGGTCAACGGGGCGGTCCAGGTTAAACCTGACGTGTGGGTCCCCTCTGTCAGTGTCACTGCTAGTTAGTTAAACTAATTAGAATTAATTTAACTCTAACTCAGGTTAATTAGCAGGCGGGCCCCACTGTCAGTGACTCTGGGGAGTCAAACCTCGCTGACTCGCCGGCGTTTAGCCGCCGGCGACGTCCAGATGCGGCGGAGGCTGCGGGATTCCTCCTCCGGCGACCAAAGGGGCGGCGGAGGGCACCTACGCGTAGCTGGGAGCAACCCGCGTTGATTGGTGGTGGAGGTGAAGCTCGGGGTCGCCAAAAATGACGCTGGCGACGAGCTGTGCGGCTGCCGGGGTACGGGTGAGGTCGGACCCGTCGTTGTGGTGCTCTTGGAGGCTCAAGGCCAGGTCCTACGTGGCCTACGTGACGAGGTGAACTCGTTGGGCATGGTGGCGTGCCCGTTGGGTGGCCGGAGCATCGTCGGCGACGAGCTCGGCGGCGGCGCGTGCGGTGCTGCTTGTTGCGGTCGAGGCAGAGGGCGGCAGCAAGAATGAAAGGAAGGGGAAGGGGCAGAAGCTGACGGCAAAGACGATGAGCTAGGTGGCGCTGTCGGGGACGAACTGCTGCGGTGGTGACGGCGAAGGGGATCTCCGGCGGTGGGCGGTGAAGGCGAGGTCGGAGTAGTGGCTTCGGGGCAAGCGAGCGCTCGGGGCCCGACCTGCTCGAAGGAGAAGGCGACGGCGGAGCTGCTGGACACGGTCAGGTGACGCGGAGACGGCGGTGGCTACGGCTACGTCGGCGAGGTGGCAGCGGCTGCGTCGGCCATGGTGGAGGGAGGCGAGGGAGAGGTGCAGGGGGCGAATGGAGGTGTCCAGGGGCTCGGGGGCGCGACGTGGGGGTCGTCCAGCTCTTCCACGGGCGAAGCGGCAAGCAGGTGGCGCCGTGGCGAGCTCGCGCACGCCGGCGTCACCTCTCTGCCTGCTCTGGCGGGAGGAAGCAGCTGACTGGCGCGGGCCAGCATAGTGCTGGGCCGGCCAGTGGGCTACCAGGTAAGATTCTCTCTCTGCTTTCTGTTTTTCTTTTTATTTGTTTCTGTTCTGTGTTTTGAAATAGTAGAAATACTATTCCATTTAGGAAAAACCTGAAAATATTCAGAGGCACATTTGAAAATATTCTCAACAGCCTAAAAATACCTTCAAGATTATTTGGGCATTTTAAAATATTTATAGGATTTAAATTGCCCAAATGCAAATACTTATGGCTTGGTGCAAAAATCCAGAATAGCCTCCAAAAATATGAAACCATTTTTGGCAGAGGGTTTAGCCAGGACCAAAGATGGTGAACATTTATGAAGGGCATTTCAGGTTCATTGAAAAGGATTTTAGTAAACCCTAGTTGTGTTCAGGGGGGTGCTGGGGGTTTCTGTCATCCCCATTTCAACTTTCTGTGAAAAGTAGACATGATGCAACACTCTAATGCATGAACTAGCTAGGATGTGACAGTCATGAACCGTTATTTCTCAGTAATTGTTTCCCTTATACCTATTGTTGCTTACAGGGATATCAAAATTAAAGCTCGATTTTATTCTGACTTTGATTTTAGTTGAACTACACAAAAGGAGCCAATGTGTCTAAGGCAAACTGCTGCATTAGTGGGTCCAGTTGGTCTTACCACTTTGCAGAAAAAAGCAGTCACTGTTTGCGGTACATTACACAAGGAATGATCGAGAAGCTTTACAGAGTATTAGTAGATGCTGGTGACATGACTAGTCTGCAGAGAGCATAGGAAACTCTACAACACGTGGAGTGCACTGGGCAAAAAGTGCCCAAACAAGTACAAGAAGCCAGGACAGGACTCTAAATCCATCAATGTCATTCTAAGCAACAATGATGGGGCATCTGGGTATGGTATTATGTTTACCGTACTTTCAGTTTGTTAGTCCACCGATTGGTGGGTTGACACTCGGGCCAATATTCATGTGTGTGCTGATGTGTCTTTGTTTTCTTGCAACATATAAATACGAAATCCACAGGGATGCTCAGCTTGATTTTAGTGGAACTGCACAAAATGTTCAGATGGTTTGTGTCCTCCATAATACTTCATCATGGACAATACATCGAATGGTTCTCTAATCATTCGTCGTCACCTTGAGCCACCAGACTATTAGATGACAAACTGATGACAAACCCTGCCCGTTCCACAATCATAGGCATTACATATTTTGAATGGGAAAAGCTTGTCAAAGTTTAATCATTGATGTTAGCAAGAAGACATTAGTTTAATATATTGGAATTGGAAAACCTTGTCAATTTTTGCTCATTGATGTTAGCCAAAACATATGCATTTGATATTTTTGAGTGGGAGGCCCTTTGCTGTGAGCAACGTCGATCATTTTTTCCTATTCCTGTCTTCAGTTCAGAAGTAAATATTTACTCTACTGGGATGCATAGTCACATGAATGTTGAATTATGTAAGGTATTTTAAGAGTTTGTTCTGAATGTTTTCTATGTAATGCCAGTCCTTGTGAGTTTGATTGCAAAGTTGAGCTTGGAATGCTCTGGCATGCGGCATCACGAGCTGTTCACCGTGCCTCCTGAGAATAATGCTTCATATTGTTTTCCATGTTGATCTAATGCTCGTGATTTGCATGTTAAGAAGATCATCCTCTTCTGTTGTTTCTGTGCTTAAGAAGTTCATTGTCTTATGTTTCATTCATAGCCTATACGACAACTTGGGTAGGTTAGAGGTGAAACCATATGATCTTCTGACCAACTCGTTATCTTAGGTCGTGATTGGATCGTCGTTTTCCAACAAAAACCACTTGTAAAACTGACGCGTGTAAATAAAAGCAGATGGTCTCGGGCGAAGCTCTTGGTTGGTCGATTTCGACTAGTAAAATATACACTGGTCTCTCAAATTACACGCGTAACCCACCGGTTTTACTTACAGACCTCGGGCCCTCGGTTTCATTACGCCTGTATTTTATGCGTTGTTTCCGATGACGAGTAAATTACACTTGTATCTTAATACATGTGTGAAATAAACCAGAGCTCCCAAGCGCGGCCTTACCGTTTCATGCCGTCTCAGTCTCTCGAAGGTGCTCATAGGTGTCCGATGATCCTGGCTTCCTGAATGAGCAGCGAACGCTGTATCAGACCATCCGTAGGGCCCGCGAGGCCCTCTTCGTCGTCCTTCGAGTTGTTGTGCTCGCCGTGGCGCCGAGCATTGTCAACATGGTCAACGAACATGAGGATTCAGGAGATGACTTTATTTTGACTCGATGACAGTTGGGACCCACTAGGGCCATAGCCGTACGTACGCAAGTGCCTCCTTATTATGTACAACTATATTTTTTTGCTTCCTCCTGGTTTCTTGACATCACAGTCCCACACCATTGTCAACAAATGTAGTCAGTAAACGAGAGAATTGCACAAGGAGCGGCCGACAGCTGGGACCAAGCACCTCGAGCAGTATTTGTGTTTTTGAGGTGTGAGCGCTGCAGAGTTTTTCTTGAGCGATGTTTTCGTTGTTGTTCAGAGGAGAGCAGGGCATTAACTGGGCGGGTTGTGGCCAGTCTAGCCCAGGCCAGATATCCAGCCCAGATATTAATTTTTTTCAAGCTGACAATGGCTAGCCCATCTATACTTTTTTTTGAGGAATACCTAGTCAAGGTCAACTTGTTATTCTCCGCCCCGCTGGGCTACAAATCTTTCCTAGGAGGGATGCATTAGGCTTAACTGTAAAATGGGCTTTAATAAATATTAAATGGGATGTAATTAAAAAAACTGGGCAGGAACTATAAAAAAAGCACCAAACACGTAATTAGTTTATAAAATATTATTTTTGGATTTTGAAAATTTTAAATTCATGAATTATTGCGCGCGTAATGTTTCGTTGAATTTTTACGTAATACAAATTTATATTGAAATTGTATTTAATCTGACTAGAAATTTTGGGATAAAAATATTTCGGATCCCATCAAAATGTGGGAAATTTTCTTGAATTCTGTTTTGAACGGTTGGTTGAAATTATTAATCGTTGTCCTTGCTAGAAAATGAGATGTTCTTTTAACAAACTGTAAATGGGCTGTAGTAAATTCCATTAGAATTCAAAAATGGGCTGTACATTCTTACAAATCGCAAATGGGCTATAAGTTCTCTGCCACGCACTTGTGGGCCTACTAAGTTGATGCGTCCCCTAAAAAAAGTAAGTTGACGCGTATGCAAGGCTTTGTCAACTTATAGTCAACACACGGTTCTAGCAGCAGTGGTTGTTCGATGTCCATCCAACGGATGTCGTGCTTCTTCTTCAATCTTGGATATTCTAGCTTCAGCCGCCCAAAAAATGATTCCTCCCCCTGACATCTGGGGCGCACCTTTTCGGAGGCTGACCTGTGGGCCTACTAAGTTGACGCGTACCAAGGATTTTGTCAACTTAGTCATTATAAACGATTCTAGCTGCACTGACCGTGCGATGTCCATCCAACGTCCGTCGTGCTTCTTCAACCTCTGGTCTTCTTGCTCCAGCCGCCCAAAGCAGCACCGGTCGTGCCGCCTGCTCCTGCCTCCCGTGGCCGGCTGTGCTGCCGTAGAGGCCTCACCGCTCCCTACTACTCCCACCGCTGGCCAGGCCATCCCTCTACTCACCCACACCCCCTGTTATTCTACGGCGACGGCAGTCTCACACCGCAGCCAAACCAGTGAACCCTCGTACTCCTCTCCGCATGGGCATTCACTGCCGCGTCTTCCCCGGCTCCGCGTCGTGCCCTTCCTAGGCCTCGCCGTCATCCACCGCCCTGGTGCTCTCGGCACGGCGTGGTCAACATGGTCAACGAACGACATCCATCGGACGTGGACTGTACGTGGAGAGGCTGACAACTGGGTCCATGGCCGCACAAAAGGAAATGCCTCCTTATTACGCGCAAAATAATGATTCCTCCACCTAACATCTAGGACCCACCAGAAGGGCCTCTGTATTTCGCGAAAAAATGTTCCCCCCGCTGACAGGTCGGACCCACCAGCTATATCTTCGCACGCAAGGAAGTGCCTCCTTATTACGCACAAAAAAATGAATACTCCCCCTGCTCGCTGGAACCCAGCATAGTGGGAGGCTAACTTGTGGGCCTACTAATTTGACGGGGACGGAGGGCTTTGTCAACTTAGTCAATATGAACGATTCTAGCAACAGTGACCGTACGATGTCCATCCAACAGCCGTAGTGCTTCTTCAAGCTCTAGTCTTCTTGCTCCAGCCGCCCAAAGGAGCGCCGGTCGTGCCGCCTGCTCCTGCCTCCCTGGCGGGTTGTGCTGTCGCGGAGGCCTCAGTGCCCCCTACTACTACCACGGCTGGCCAGGCCCTGCGGCGACGGCAGCCTCACACCGAAGCTGAAACAGTGAACCCTCGTACTCCTCTCCGCGTGGGAAACAACTGCAGTGTCTTCTCCGGCTCTACGTTGTCCCCTTCCTAGGCCTCGCCGTCGTCCACTGCCTTGGTGCTCTCGGCGCGGATTGGTCAATGTGGTCAACGACCGACTTCCATCGGAAGAGTACTGTACGTGGAGAGGCTGATAGCTGGGTCCACGGCCACAGCAAGAAAGTGCCTCCTTATTACGAGGAAAATGATTATTCCTCCACCTGACAGCAGTGACCCACCGGACGGGCCACCGTATTTCGTGAAAAAAAAATTCCCCCTGACTGCTGGGACCCACCAGCTACATCTTCACACGTAAGGAAGTGCGTCCATATTATGGGCAAAAAATGATTCGCCCCCTGACTCCTGGAACCCACCAGCTACACCTTTGCATGCAAGGAAGTGCCTGATAGTCGGGACCCACCTGGTCGAAGCGTAGATAGCGTTGTCATTCTGGTCGTGAACGTGTACGTACATACTTGTCAATGTAGAGGCGCGCACGTGTCATAGTAGAGGCGCGCACGTAGAATGTACACGTACGTACAGCGGCCAGGATGCAAGAAAGTAAGTATGGCCACGTACATACATACGAGCGGGGTCTCGAATGCCTACACACGCATATATATACGGACGGCCAGGGCTTGTGTACATGGAGAGGCAACGGACGGCAGCAACGGTGTCCTGTTCATCGAGCAGCGAACCGGCTGGGTCGGAACAGCGAAACAACATCTTGTTCATCAGGAGGCAACCGACTAGGTCGGAATACGTCATGTTCATCGGGAGCCAACCAGCTTGGACGGAACAACCGATGGAAACGAGGCCTGGAGTACCGCAGAACAGACGAAACAGCCTTGTGTTCGACCAGCCACGGTCGAAACGGGATCCTGTTCATCGGGAGGGGTCAGGCGTACCGCAAAACGGAGGAAATGGACCTCCTACGGTCAAAACGGGGTTCTGTTGATCGGGAGGGGTGTGGCGTACCGCAAAACGGTGGAAACGGACTTGTGTTGAAGCGCTACGGTCGAAACGGGCGTCCTGTTCATCGGGAGAGGTGTGGCGTACCGCAAAACGGGACTCCACGAGGTACTGTTCATCTCCAACATCGACCTCCTCCAGCCTCCACGGGCTACTGTTCATCGACCGTCGACCTCCTCCAGCCTCCACCTGCGACTGTTCATCCACGGGCTCTTGTTCATCTAGCCTCCACCGCGCGCTCCTCCACCGGCTACTGTTCAACCAGCCCTCTCCACTGGGTCCTGTTCAACAACCCCTCCACGGGCTACTGTTCATCCAGCCCTCCACTGGCTACTGTTCAACTAGCCCTCCACGGGGTCGTCCTGTTCATCCAGCCCTCCACGGGGTCCTGTTCATCCACCCCACCACGGGGTCCTGTTTATCCACCCCTTCACGGGGTCCTGTTCATCCACCGGCTCGATCGATCGGGCTCTTGTTCATCCAGCGGCAACGGCCTCTACTACCACGGGGTCACGTTCATCCAACCCCCCACCGGGAACTGTTCATCGAAACCCCCCAACAACGCTCACTGTTCATCCAGAGGCAGCATCGATTGGCTTCAGTTAGCAGCAGTAGCGAAGGAATCACTCGGGTTCAGTTAACAACAAGGGATCGATCGCTCAGGTTCAGTAACGTAGCTAGTGCAATCGCTGGGGTTCAGTTAGAGCCCAACGCCTCGCTCAGGTTTAGTTAGAGCCCAACAGCTCGCACACACGCGCGTACGTACAAGAGAAACGCGCATCGCTCGGCCCCGACCACCCACTGTAACCGGGACTCCCCCGATATTTTCCTCGCCCTCGCTTCTACCACGGTTTTTTCCATCATGGACGGCCCAAAGAATGTCATGCAGCTGCGTCTCCGGCCCGCCCAGGACGAAAAGCCCATTTTCTGTCATGATTTTTTAATCATAGAAGTAGGACCCCACCACATCTATGATGATACCGGGTTTTGTCACAATTATCGTCATTGAAGTGTCATAAGCAAGACAGAAAAAATTTCGTTCGGCCTAAAATGTCATTGATGTGTCTTTTTTTGTAGTGGGCCCTTCTTCTGGTGCAAAAAAGATTGTTTATGGAAAAAATCGTGTAAAAATTTCAGCGCAATCGGAGTTATGGATCTCTGGGAATTTAACAAACCGTGAAGGGCCAGATCTGGAAAACTCGAAACAGAAGAGAACAGAGAGGGAGATCCAATCTCGGAGGGGCTCCCGCCCCTCCGCCGCCATGGAGGCCATGGACCAGAGGGGGAACTCTCCTCCCATCTAGAGGGGAGGCCAAGGAAGAAGAAGGAGGGGGGCTCTCTCCCCCCTCTCCCGGTGGCGCCGGAGTGCCACCGGGGCTAGGATTGTGATGGCGATCTACATCAACAATCTTGCTACCATCATCACCAACTCTCTCCCCCTTTATGCAGTGGTCTAACCTCCCTTCTACCTGCTGTAATCTCTACTTAAACATTGTGCTCAACTCCATATATTATTTCCCAATGATATTTGGCTATCCTATGATGTTTGAGTAGATCCGTTTTGTCCCGTGGGTTAAACGTGATCTTGGTTGGTATGATTGTATATTTTATTTATGGTGTTGTCCTACGGTGCACTCCGTCTCGCGCAAACATGAGGGGCCCCCGCTGTAGGGTGTTGTAATATGCTCATGGTTTGCTTATTGTCAGTGTTGCGGGGGATGGCAGCAGCCCAAACGCGGATAAGCGGGTTATAGCGTATGGGATAAAGAGGACTTGATACTTAATGCTATGGTTGGGTTTCACGACCTTAATGATCTTTAGGAGTTGTGGATGCTTGCTAGGTGTCCAATCATAAGTGCATATGATCCAAGTAGAGAAAGTATGTTAGCTCACGCCTCTCCCTCATATAGAATTGCAAGAATGATTACCAGTACTTGTTATCGATTGCCTAGGGACAAATGACTTTCTTGTTGACAAAAGCTATCCACTTTTATTACCTTGCAATTTATTCGTAGTTTTATTCTTGCAAAGTACTCATAGTTTTAGTCTTGCAGAATAGTTTCATACTTGTTCTAGGTAAAACAAACGTCAAGTGTGCGTAGGGTTGTATCGGTGGTCGATAGAACTTAAGGGAATATTTGTTCTGCCTTTAGCTCCTCGTTCGCTTCGACACTCTTATTTATCAAAGAAGGCTACAAAAGTCCCCTATACTTGTGGGTTATAAAGACCTTTTTTTTGGCACCGTTACCGGGGAGCAATAGCGTGGGGTGAATATTCTCGTGTGTGCTTGTTTGCTTTATCACTAAGTAGTTTTTATTCTCTATTCTAACTTGTTCTCTATCTTTAGTTATGGATATGGAACACGAAACACCCAAAAAAAATAGTTGCACTTGCTACTCATGGAGATGGGGAACCCCCTAAAACCCTCAATGCTCGTTATGTGAAAAATGTTACGCAGTACTTTGATAATCCTGAGAAAACCCCATTCAACTTGATAATGGGAGTAATGTTGGATCAACGTGAATACTTTAGGGATTATCGCTTGACACAAAAAGGGAAACTCTTATGGGATCAAATAGATATGTTGCATTGGTATGCTTGTAATTTATGTCAGAGATATGATTATACTTGTTGCTCTGGGATGAACGCTCCACACCTTCCCTTTTCATGCCAATTTAATCATAATGAAACCTTGGCTTCTTTTGCCAATGGTAGATATGATTATTATGATGTGGAACGAGTAGAAGACTTTGTTGGTTTTAAGGGTGCTTATGAAACTGAATCGTTGTTTTTAAAGTATGAAGCTTTTGATGATGATCTTTATAGACCTGAAAATTTTGCCATCCCAAAATATTGCTATGGTAATTATAAATATAATTCCGATATTGATGAATTAATTGAGAAAATCTCCGCTGTCCTAGAAGAGATTAATATTTTGCAGGAGTCTATCGAAGAAGGAATTGATGAAACTGTTAGCTCATTGGATGGAAAAGATGATGAGGAGAGCGAAGAACAAAAGGAGGAAGAGCTGATTAGCTACCCGTGCCCACCTTCTAATGAGAGTAACTCTTCAACTCATACACTGTTTAATTTCCCTTCTTTCTTACCGAAGGATGAATGCTATGATATTGCTATGATCCCGTTGATTCATTTGAAATATCCCTTTTTGATGAACTTGATGCTTGCTATGATTATGGATGTCGGTGTCAAAACCGGCGGATCTCGGGTAGGGGGTCCCGAACTGTGCGTCTAAGGTCGATGGTAACAGGAGACAGGGGACACGATGTTTACCTAGGTTCGGGCCCTCCCTATGGAGGTAATACCCTACTTCCTGCATGATTGATCTTGATGAATATGAGTATTACAAGAGTTGATCTACCACGAGATCGTAATGGCTAAACCCTAGAAGTCTAGCCTGTATGACTATGGTAATGAGTCTCCCCTCCTCCGGACTAAGTCCTTCGGTTTATATGGACACCGGGAGGATCTAGGGTTACACAAGGTCGGTTACAAAGAAGGAATCTAAATATTTGTTCGCCAAGCTTGCCTTCCACGCCAGGGAGAGTCCTATCCGGACACGGGTGCAGTCTTCGGTCTTCGTATCCCCACAGCCCATCAGTCCGGCCCAAGGCTAACAGGTCGGACACCCGAGGACCCCTTAGTCCAGGACTCCCTCAGTAGCCCCTGAACCTGGCTTCAATGACGAGGAGTCCGACGCGCAGATTTGTCTTCGCCATTGCAAGGCGGGTTCCGCTTTCCGAACTCCAAGATAGTCTCCAGACGTAATGACTGTATCCGGACCTGTAATACACACCACACACAACCGTAGAGAGAATATCATACTCCACGAGTCCAATCCGCTGACAACTTTTTACAACATGACATCACGTCTGCCCGGTCATAATTTTGAACCGTTTTTCATCTGCCGCTCCACGTTCCAAGACGCGGTTGCCATTGGCACGTCTTGTCAAAGCAGAGATCATGTCCCCTTATTGCAGGATTTTCATCAATGCGGGCATGGGTAACCCAACTGTGCCGTTTACACAGCCCTTGGGAATAGGCGAGTTTTAGGGCGAGTGGGGAGGCGTTCGATATTTACTGCCTTTATAAGGGGATAAGGATTCCCCCCTCTTCTCCCATGCCTTCTCTCTTCCTTCGTCCTTCCACCCTTGAGCTCCAGCGCCAAGGCAAGTGGATGGTCTCCTCCGTCAAGGAGAAAGACATTACTGAGCTTCGGGCGGCCGGGTACTTGGCGAAGGAAATCGATCATCGTCTGCCGGCCGAGGGACCAGTCGTCCCCACGCCAAAGCCCAATGAGAGGGTGGTATTCATCCCTCATTTCTTCCACGAACTAGGGTTTCCACTCCACCCTTTCGTCCGTGGGCTGATGTACTATTACGGGACAGACTTTCACGATCTATCCCCAAACTCCTTCCACAACATCTCGGCGTTCATCATCGTGTGTGAGGCCTTCCTCCGCATCCAACCCCCCTTCGGGTTGTGGCTCAAAGTCTTCAATGTGAAGCCAAAAGTGGTGGATGGCCAGCACGCGGAGTGCGGAGGAGCCATGGTGAGTAAGCTGTCCAATGTCTCCTGGCCGAAAGGCACTTTCGTGGAGACTGTCAAGGAATGGCAGAAACAATGGTTCTATGTTACGGAACCCCGTGACACCAACTGGGCCGCAGCTGCCGAATTCAACCCCGGTGCTCCAATGCGGCTCACCTCCTGGGTCGAGAAGAGCCCGAACTGGTGTTCACCAGACGAGCTGATAGCGCTGCAGGCGCGCGTTCAGAGCATGGTGGACAAGAATGTCAAACTTGTCGATATAATCCAGGTGATGCTAGTTCGCCGGATTCTCTCGTGCCAAAGCCAAAGCCTCCCGCTATGGAAGTTTAATCCGAAGAAGCCCCATACCTTGAAGAGGCTCTTCGAGACCACTCACAAAGATGCCTGGAGGTTGCTCTTCAAGGGCAGCGAGATACCGCCAGCCACGGATTTGAACCGTGGGCATGATGTTAACCACCCTGCCAGCGAGGTAAGTTTTTAACGTGTCCTCTACTTGTCTGTTTCAAGGAGGATATATGAACTTTTGCTGTCATTGCCTCTTCAAGAATGGATGGAGAGGGCGAAGAAGATCCAGTGCCCGGCTCCGCTGCCTGAAGAACCAGTCATTCGCGTCTAGCGAAGATCCTGGTGCCGACGCCCTATACCGCGCTGGCGAAGAAGGTCAAGGGGGTCCGGAGTGGCCCCCACCGCAAGGGTGCTGCGGACGCGACGTTCGTAGACAAGACCCGTTCCTCCGTCGCTGAAGACGACGATGATGAAGAGGAGGATAAGGAGGAGGAGAGTGACTCTCCCCCTGATGGAGGGAGAAAGAAGAGGGCGGCCTCCACAATTCTGGAGGCGGATGCGCCCAAGAAGGGGAAAGGACAGCTTGTGGGCAGCTCCGTATGGGACGTCGACAGCAGTCTGGAGCGATGCCCCCGCCCTAAGCCCCGGGCCGCATCGTAAGTGCTAAGACTCATACATGCCCATAGATCTAACCTCTCCTCCTTGTCGTATTGACATGGTCAATCATGCTATTACAGTCCGGCCCATGACAGCTCCCAGCGATCCTCATCAGAGGGTTCGTTGGACTCAAAGGAGATGGCCAGCGAGATACCGCCGTCCGCTTACTCTCCCAAGGCCAAGGGGGACGACGAGGTGCTCTCCCAACGGACCTTCCCAAGCCGGGGAGAGGCGCCAGAAGCGAAGCCCCCGTCGCCGAACACTAGGGGGAGTCAATTCCCATGGAGACTGGGGATGAGGGCCGTATTCAATTCGGCCCTCAACTAGACTCGATTCCGTAGACCAGTACGGCTTCGGGATCTGGCACGCAGCCTCCTTCGAAAGAAGGGGGTATGCCTATTCCACCGGTGACCCCTGTCCAACCAGGGGCACCAGATAATCTGCTGGAAGCGCTGCGAGGCGCTTCCATTGTGGACGAGCACCGTGTTCTTATGGGCACGATGATTGAAAGGGTTCAGTCCGCCAAGAGCGGACTGACCGAAGCCTGCAGCAGCCTGCTGCAAGGTTTTGAGGTAAGCGACGCAAAAGGAGAAAATCCCGATATAGACAGTAGCCCCTGAGACACTGTCCGGTGTCCGGAAAGAAAAACCGGACATAGGATCAATCCCTGATGGCAGGAAACTAACTAAACTTGTCTGAAATGAATACGAGGGCGTCGCTGTTGGCCGCAGCCTCACATACTGCCGAAGTCTCCGGACTAAAGCAGAGACTGGAGCAGGCCGAGGAGGAGCTCGGTCAGGTGAGGAGGCAGCTCCAAGAAAAACAAGGTATGTGATAACACGTTTTATATTAAGAAGGTAAAATGATATGCATTGACTGAAGTGTCAAGATGTATATAGAAGCGACGACCGAGGTCGAGGCCCTGGCCGAAGCCGAGGGGAAGGCTGTCAGGGAGCAGGCCGCCCGTAAGAAGCTCAAGGCCCGGGTCAACGAGGTTCAACAAGAGCTCCAGGACGCGGTGAGGAAGTGCGAGACCTTGGAGCGCGACGCATCGATTCGAGAGACCGAACTCGCCAAGGCTCGTCAAAGCGCGGAGACGGCCCGGAATGAGGCCCAGGGCGCCCTCCAGGAGATCAATGAGGCCAGGAATATCGCAGCGGGTAAGGCATTTAGTATGCAAAGCAAGTATATGAAGAAGAAGTATTTCTTACTAACCCGGATTCGGAGTTCTCCAGGAGCCTACGCAGATTTGCCGCGCAGTGTGTCCGACGCCGCGGAGTTCTTTCGAGCAGAAGAAGAGAGCTCCACGGAGAAATTGTTCTGGTCATAGTATCTTGCGCCAGAGCATCTCGTGCCCTTAACCGATCAGCTGAAACAGCTGGTGGAGCTGCATAGGGTGACCGAACTAGCCATGAAGGATTTGATAATCCGTCTATGGCCAGCCGAAGCTATGCCCGGCAACTACATCGGACTCATGAAGAGGCTAGTGAACGCCTGTCCACGGCTGGACGTCGTCAAGCGATCGGCCTGTATTGAAGGTGCGCGCATGGCCTTCGCCCGTTGCAAGATGTGGTGGGCGAAGATGGACGCCGTCGAGGTGACCAGGGGGCCGCCAGAGGGCAAGGAGCACCGCACACCCGAGCGCTATTTTGCGGATGTCCTAGAGGAGTCTCGCATTGTGGCAACGCAGTGTGGGCAAGACATTATTTTCGAATGAATATATTCGTGTTGTCTTTGCCTTGTATGATGAAACAAAGTCGGTTTGTAATATAATGCTTGTTATGTTTTAATTTTTTCCTCCTGTGCGGCCGTGTTGTATGAAATCTGAGGGTTGGCCAGTCGTCGGCTTCTGCCCCCACGTAGGTAGTACGGAGGTGTTCGGGATGGAATCTAAACAATCTTGATCCAATTATATGGTCCTTGAAGGAGTTGTTTAGCGCAACAAACCAGACAATCAGACTATGCGGCTTAAACGCCCTCACTTAGCCATAGGAGTTTTATAGTAAAACATGGGCGCAGCCCCTAGTATCCGAACCAGAGTGCTATGAGTGGCTGATCGGGAAGTACCGATCCTTCGCGTAATGCGGAAAAAATCTCCAACGATTTGCAACCTCCGAACAGCTGACCGGCTCTCGCCGTATCATGACAGTCATTTTTCGGCTTTCTCTACTAAGGTGCTCTTTTGGATAAACCAGGGCACAATCACAGCAGTTCTCCCTTTACTACCTTAGCCGATATAGCGGAACGTAAGGTAGCAAGCACAGGAGCCGGGCAACCCAACTATTGACCAAAGACATGATTCGGAGCCAATGCATATAATGCTAAATTCGGGGTGCCGAACTATACTGTAAAAGTGTTCGGACTTTTGTTGCCATGTTGTGGGGTGCTATGAAGCCCCTGGCAAGGTGGAACACACCGAGTGTACGGGTGTTATCTGATAGAATTACCAGGAAGAAAAAGGCAAAAAGAAAGAAAGAGGAAGAACCAGTGGTAAGCTAAAGCCGTGGAAAATTAGGTCGCAAACTGTTTCTATTATAATTTCATTGGTGCGTTAAAGCGCGTTCGTACAAGTGGTGTAATAAGCAGAAAGGCTATTTACAATGCCTTCACCAAGAAAGAGCTGCGTATGGGTCATGAAAAACACGTAGAGTGATCGTTTAACGAAACCACCTAGAGAAGTCCCCCATATGTCTGCGGCTCTCCCGTGCCGAGCTTGTATAATACCATCCGACAAGGTCAACTGACCGCTCTTATTCTTGCCGTCTTGGTGTGCTTGTTCTTTAAGAGGATCCATGATCAGGCCATGGGATGGGGTCTGCGGGATTGAGACCTGAAAGGAAAAAGTGAAAGTGAAAGTATGTGTGTATGCGGTGCCGGTTGAGCCGCACTGTGGATCACAAGCTAGTTGTGCCTCCATCGATGCCCAGGGAATTTCGAGTGCATAGTTATGTACGCACTGCGCGAATGCCACCGCTTCATCGGGACTGAGACGGAGGCCGGATTGCTAATCAAGCTCCTGACGAGCCGAGCTATCCTGCTGCGGGGTAGTTCGGACCCTCTTAACGGTGTCCGTGGGCTTGGCAGCCGCATTAGGGTTCTGCTTGAGAAGGCCGCTCTGTACTCCTGCTGCTAAGGCAGCTGTGTGCTCTTCTGTACGGAGGGAGCGTTCCGTATTTCCGTTAACCGTGATGACGCCGTGTGGACCGGGCATCTTGAGCTTAAGATAAGCATAGTGTGGCACTGCATTGAATTGATAGAATGCGGTTCGTCCCAGCAGTGTGTGATTGCCGCTGTGAAAGGGGACGATGTCGAAGATTAACTCCTCATTCGGAAATTGTCCGGAGACCCGAAGACAACTTCCAGCGTGATTGAGCCCATACAGCGGGCCTTGACACCTGGTATGACTCCTTTGAAGGTAGTCTTTGTGGGCTTGATCCGTGATGGATTGATGCCCATTTTTCGCATTGTATCCTGATAAAGCAGGTTGAGGCTGCTACCTCCGTCCATAAGGACGTGCGTCAGGTGAAATCCGTGAATGATTGGGTCGAGGACTAGTGCGGCTGAACCGCCATGACGGATACTAGTCGGGTGATCCCGACGATCAAAGGTGATCGGGAATGACGACCATGGAATGAATTTTGGGACAACTGGCTCTATCGCATAGACGTCCCTTAGTGCGCGCTTGCGTTCCCTTTTAGGGATGTGTGTGGCATATATCATGTTTACTGTTTTGACTTGGGGGGGAAACTTCTTCTGCCCCCCTATGTTTGGTTGCCGGGGCTCCTCGTCGTCGTCCTAGCTTTGCGATCCATTTTCCCTGTTCTCGGCATTTAATTTGCCGGCCTGTTAAAAAACCCAACAATCTCTGTTGGTGTGATTAGCTGGTTCGTCTAGGGTGCCATGTATCTGGCACGGGAGATCGAGTATGCGGTCCAGGCTGGATGGTCCCTGATTGTTTCTCTTGTACGGTTTCTTCCGCTGGCTAGAGTTGGAGCCACTCAATCTGGCGTTGACTGTAGTGTCGTCGGTATTATCACTATTGCTTCGGCGTTTGTGTCTTTTACATCGGAGCTTGCCGTTACTATTCTTAACCTCAGAGGGGCCTTCCTCGCTGGCTGTGTTTTCTCTGCCAGCCAACCAACTATCCTCACCCGCGCAAAAGCGGGTCATGAGTGCCGTGAGGGCTGCCATGGATTTTGGCTTTTCTTGGCCGAGGTGGCGGGCGAGCCATTCGTCGCAGATGCTATGTTTAAAGGCAGCTATGGCTTCGGCATCCAGACAGCCAACGATCTGGTTCTTATTAGTTAGGTACCTAGTCCAGAACTTTCTAGCTGACTCCCCGGGCTGTTGAACTATGTGACTTAAGTCATCGGCATCTAGTGGCCGAACATATGTACCTTGGAAGTTGTCGAGGAAAGCTTCTTCCAGGTCCTCCCAGCTGCCAATAGAATTCTCGGGCAGACCGTTTAGCCAGTGCCGGGCTGGTCCTTTTAGTTTTAGTGGGAGGTATTTGATGGGGTGAAGATCATCCCCGTGGGCCATGTGGATGTGGAGAATAAAATCCTCGATCCATACCGTGGGATCGGTTGTTCCATCGTATGATTTGATGTTTACGGGTTTAAACCCTTCTGGGAATTCTTAGTCCATTACTTCATTAGTGAAGCAAAGAGGGTGTGCGGCGCCCCTATATCGGGCCGCATCGCGACGTAGCTCTGATGGAGTCCGTCTGCGGTTTTCGGCCCAGGCGTGATTAGGTTTGTCACGCCCGAATAGATAGTTGTCCTCGCGCGTCAATGCACGTCCTCGTGATCCGTAGATCGATCTTGTATGTTCTGCTCTACTGTCCAGGTCTTGACGGAGGTCATATGTATAGCCCCGAGCTGTCTTATCCCTGCCTTTACGGTGGGGTGGGACAGTCTGGTTTTCGGCTCCTGTTGCCGTTTTATCCCGACCGCGCGGTGGTCGATCAACTGCATTGCGTGATGCTAGTGAAGGGTCTGGCGCCTCATCATCGAACTGAGGTAGTAATATGCGCTTCGGGTAAATTTTGGCTGAGCGTTTAAGGCCGTATTCCTCGGCTGCCAGGACATCGGTCCATCTGTCATTGAGCAGGTCTTGGTCAGCTTGAAGCTGCTGCTACTTCTTTTTCAGGCACCTCGCAGTGGCTATTAGCTGAAGCTTAAAGCGCTACTGCTCCAGAGGCTCCTGAGGCACGATGAAGTCTTCGTTGCCGAGGCTCACCCCCTCCTCGGAGGGCGGATGGTAACTACCGTCCTCCAAGTCTTCTTCTATGGCCTGTTCGTCGGGGCTGACATTCCCTGATTCCCGATTGTCTTGTTCGGCAGTTTGTTCATCGGGTTCTTCTGTGTCTTCGGCACCATCCGGAGTGTTGTCGTCTCCTGTTCCGGTGTTGCTGTCCCTGCTGCGGTGGGATTTAGAGCGGCACCGCTGACGCCGGCGCTTTGGTTGTGTTTTAGGAGGGTCCTCCTTTGCTGGGTTTTCCTTGTCATCGCCGCTATTATTTTTCAGCGTATCTACCATGTATACGTCATATGAGGAAGTGGCCGTCCATCGTCCAATGAACGGCGGGTTTTGGGCCTCCTCGTCTCCGGCATTGTCGTCCATACCGTCGATTTCTTCGGAGTCATAGTCAAGCGTGTCGGTTAAGTCTTTGACAGTGGCTATGAAGTGGGTGGTGGGTGGGAAGCGAAATTCTCCCCCATCATCAGCCTCCAGCTCGAACCGGACATAATTCGGCTGTGAATCCCCCGCCAAGGACGGATTTATTAACGAATTTAGCACATTGCCCAAGGGCGAATGCTGGAAGATTTCTGCAGCGCTAAACTTAAAGATCGATAAGCGATCCAGTTCGGCGTCCGCGGATGCACATGGCTCGGAATTTATGACCAGGGACGAGTCCAGAGTTCCGGTGACAAAGACGTCGTGTGACTTTAGCTCTATGTTCGGCTCCAACACCGTGGAATGTGTGGCCTCCACGGTGGGGTTGAGCCTCCCGTCCTTGGATGGCACAGTATGCTTCGGATCGAGGGCTAGAGCAGTTACAGGAGCTATCTCCTGGATGCGGTCTGACGACAGATTTAGGTCATGTTCATCAAGGTGACCAGGAGCGGCTGCCGCGGTCTCGAATCCGGCGAAGATCAAATCTCCATGGATGTCCGCGATGTATGTCAAGCTCCCAAACCTGACTTGATGGCCAGGGGCGTAGCTATCGATCTGCTCCAGGTGGCCAAACGAGTTGGCCCGCAGCGCGAAGCCGCCGAACACGAAGATCTGTCCGGAGAAGAAGGTTTCTCCTTGGACAACGTCATTGTTGACGATTGAAGGGGCCATCGAACCTTTTGAGGACGGCACAGTGGAACTCTCAATGAAAGCACCAATGTCGGTGTCAGAACCGCGGATCTCGTGTAGGGGGTCCCGAACTGTGCGTCTAAGGTCGATGGTAACAGGAGACAGGGGACACGATGTTTACCCAGGTTCGGGCCCTCTCTATGGAGGTAATACACTACTTCCTGCTTGATTGATCTTGATGAATATGAGTATTACAAGAGTTGTTCTACCACGAGATCATAATGGCTAAACCCTAGAAGTCTAGCCTGTATGACTATGGTAATGAGTCTCCCCTCCTCCGGACTAAGTCCTTCGGTTTATATAGACACCGGGAGGATCTAGGGTTACACAAGGTCGGTTACAAAGAAGGAATCTACATATTTGTTCGCCAAGCTTGCCTTCCACGCCAGGGAGAGTCCTATCCGGACACGGGTGCAGTCTTCAGTCTTCGTATCCCCACATCCCATCAGTCCGGCCCATTGCTAACAGGCCGGACGCCCGAGGACCCCTTAGTCCAGGACTCCCTCAATGGCCAAGATGCCAATACGAATTATGCTTATGGAGATGAACCTGCTATTGTTCCTTATGTTAAGAATGGAATTGTTGCTATTGCACCCACACATGATAGTCCTATTATCTTTTTGAATTCTCCAAACTACACTATATCGGAGAAATTTGCACACATGATGAGTTTGATGAATATAATATGCATGTGCTTGCTGCTCCTACTTGCAATTATTATGAGAGAGGAACTACATCTCTGCCTCTTTATGTTTCCAACACGATAGAATTGCAAGAAACTGCTTATGCTATGTATTGGCCTTTACTTGATGTGCATGAATTGTTCTTGTATGACATGCCGATGCATAGGAAGAGAGTTAGACTTCGTCATTGCATGATATATATTGCTTTTTTCTCACTACTAAATGCCAAATCATTGTTAATTAAAATTGGCTTTGATATACCATGGGATCCGGGTGGATTCATCACTTGAGCACTTTATGCCTAGCTAAATGGCTTTAAAGAAAGCGCTGCCAGGGAGACAACCCCGGAAGTTTTAGAGTCATTTCTTTCTATTGAATGCTTTTATAAAGTTTAAAAACAAAAAAAATATAGAGGGGAACTTAAAAACTTTTTCACAAAAGAGAAGCGATTGGAAGTTATGCATTGGAGAAGTGAGGGTCGACCTTGAACACTTGTGTTCATGCTCATGGAAACAATGTAGAATTTATCATGAAGATTCTCACAAAAATAATTATCCCCTTGTACAATTCCATTGTATTATAAAAATAACGTGCCAAGATTTGCCTTTAGGATGAGTAGATTGCTTGTTGGTATGTGCGGTGCAAAAACAGAAACTTTGGCTGTAGTGCGCGATTTTACATTTTTTTACTGGAACGCCGAAAGTTTCTGAAACGTTTTGCACAATCTTTCTAAAAAAATTATTTTGTCCTAATTTTTCAGAATTTTTGGAGTACCAGAAGTATGGTGAATGTTCAGATTACTACAGACTATCCTGTTTAAGACATATTCTATTTTTGATGCATTGTTTTGTTTGTTTTGATGAAACTATCGATTCTATTGGTGGTATAAGGCATGGAAAATTTATAATACAGTAGCTACAATGGAAAAACAAAATATGAATTGGTTTGCAATAGTACTTATAGTAGTGATTTGCTTTACTATACTAATGGATCTTACCGAGCTTTCTGTTGAGTTTTGTGTGGATGAAGTGATCAAAGATCGAGGTGGTCTCGATATGAGGAGAAGGAGGAGAGGCAAGAGCTCAAGCTTGGGGATGCCCAAAGCACCCCAAGTAAATATTCAAGGAGACTCAAGCATCTAAGCTTGGGGATGCCCCGGAAGGCATCCCATCTTTCTTCAACAAGTATGTGTATGTTTTCGTGTTTGTTTCGTTCACGTGACATGCGTAAATCTTGGAGCGTCTTTTGCGCTTAGTTTTTACTTTCTTTTATGCACCATGCTGGTATGAGATAGTCCATGGTTAATTTATAGAATGCTCATTGCACTTCACTTATATTATTTGAGTGTGGCTTTATAGAATGCTTCATGTGTTTCACTTATATCATTTGAAGTTTGGATTGCCTGTTTCTCGTCACATAGAAAACTGTTGTTTGTGGAATGCTCTTTTGCTTTACTTATATTTCTTAGAGCATGATCTTTTTTAGAAAGAAATAAACTCTCATGCTTCACTTATATCTATTTAGAGAGTCAAAAGGAATTGGTCATTTGCATGGTTAGTCATAAAATCCTACATAAAACATGTGGATCACTGAATATGATATGTTTGATTCCTTGCAATAGTTTTGCGATATAGAGATGGAATATGTGGGAGGTACTAGTAAAGGGTCGTGGTTAGTAGTAATACTGTTGTTAAGGTTTGTGATTCCCGAAGAATGCAGGTATAGTCTCTCGTTATGCTATGAAGTTGGAGCATTATTTATTATTGATTGTCTTCCATATGAGTGGCGGTCGAGGGCGAGCAATGGTCTTTTCCTACCAATCTATCCCCCTAGGCGCGTGCGTAGTAGTCCTTTGTTTCGAGGGCTAATAAACTTTTACAATAAGTATCTGAGTTCTTTATGACTAATGTGAGTCCATGGATTATACGCGTTCTTACCTTTCCACAATTTGCTAGCCTCTACGGTACCGTGCATTGCCCTTTCTCACCTCGAGATGTGGTGCAAACTTCGCAGGTGCATCCAAAACCCGTGATATGATACGCTCTATCACACATAAGCCTTATTATATCTTCCTCAAAACAGCCACGATACCTACCTATTATGGCCTTTCCATAACCATTCCGAGATATATTGCCATGCAAGTTCCACCGCTTCCATTTTGATGTGAGCATTCATTCTCATATTTCTTTGCATGATCATATAGTTGACATAGTATTTGTGGCTCAGCCACCGTTCATCATTTTTATTACATGTTACACTAGATCATTGCACATCCTGGTACACTACCAGAGGCATTCATATAGTCATTATTAGAGCATTGCCTTAGTGAGGAAAGGATGATGGAGACTATGATTCCGCCACAAGTCGGGATGAGACTCTGAACAATGAGAGAAGAAAAAATAAAAAAGAAGAAATAAAAGAAAAAAGAAAACAAAAGAAAAAGAGAGAAGGGGCATGCTAGTTCCACACTTGTGCTTCAAAGTAGCACCATGTTTTTCATATGGAGAGTCTCCTATGTTGCCACTTTCATATACTAGTGGGAACTTTTCATTATAGAGTTAGATGCACACCCACTAAGTTTTCATATTGAGCATTCATACACTTATAGCTCTTAGTGCACTCATTGCATGGCAATCCCTACTCCTCACGTTGATATCAATTGATGGGCATCTCCATAACCTGTTGGTTAGCCGCGTCGATGTCAGACTTTCTTACTTTTTTATCTTCTCTATATTTACCCCTATCATCATACTCTATTCCACCTATAGTGCTATATCCATGGCTTGCGCTCATGTATTGCGTGAGGGTTGAAAAATCTGAAGCGCGTTAAAAAGTATGAACCAATTGCTCGGCTTGTCATCAGGGTTGTGCATGAAAAATAATTTGTGTTAAGAAGATAGAGAATGACAAGACTATATGATTTTGTAGGGATAGCTTTCTTTAGCGTTGATATTTTGAAAGACATGATTGTTTGTTGGGATGCCTGAGTATTGATGTCTTTACGTCAAATTATAGACTATTGCTTTGAATTGCTTATGTCTTAATATTCCTGCCATGATTAGATATATGATCAAGTTTATGCTAGGTAGAATTCGACATAAAAAATTATATTTTTAATTATTTACCTGCTCGAGGACGTGCAGGAATTAAGCTTGGGGATGCTGATATGTCTCCGTCATATCTATTATTTTTGATTGTGTCATGCCAATATTATACAACTTTCACATACTTTTGGCAACTTTTTATATGATTTATTGGACTAACCTATTGATTCATTGCCCAGTGCCAATTCCTGTTTTTTTGCATGTTTTTTGTATCGCAGAAAATCCATATCAAACGAAGTCCAAATGCAATAAAATTTTACGAAGAATTATTTTGGAATATATGAGATATTATCAAGTTTATGCTAGGTATCATTCCACATCAAAAAAATATCTTTTTTATCATTTACCTACTCGAGGACGAGCAGGAATTACGCTTGGGGATGCTCATACGTATCCGTCGTATTTATAATTTTCGATTGTTTCATGCCAATATTATACAACTTTCTCATATTTTAGGCAACTTTTTATATGATTTATTGGACTAACCTATTGATCCAGTGCCAGTTCCTGTTTGTTGCATATTTTTTGTTTCACAGAAAATACATATCAAACGAAGTCCAAACGCGATAAAAATTTACGGAGAATTATTTTGGACTAGTTATGATTTTTGGGAGGTGGAATCAACGCAAATGGGGGCCCACAGTGGCCACAACCCACCAGGGCGCGCCAGGTACCCCCTGGCGCGCCCAGGTATCTTGTGCCCTCCTCGAACGTCGGTTGGGGCCCTTCTTCTGGCGCAAGAAAGATAATTTATGGAAAAAGATCATGTAAAAATTTCAGCGCAATCGAAGTTATGGATCTTCGGGAATTTAAGAAACCGTGAAGAGGGCCAGATCTGGGAAACGCGAAACAAAGAGAACATAAAGGGAGATCCAATCTCGGAGCGGCTCCCGCCCCTCTGCAGCCATGGAGGCCATGGACCAGAGGGGGAACTCTCCTACCATCTAGGGGGGAGGCCATGGAAGAAAAAGAAGGAGGGGGCTCTCTCCCCCTCTACCCCGGTGGCGCCGGAGTGCCACCGGGGCTAGGATTGTGACGGTGATCTACATCAACAATCTTGCTACCGTCATCACAAACTCTCCCCCTTTATGCAGCGGCATAACCTCCCTTCTCCCCACTGTAATCTCTACTTAAACATGGTGCTCAACGCCATATATTATTTCCTAATGATATTTGGCTATCCTATGATGTTTGAGTAGATCTGTTTTGTCATGTGGGTTAATCGTGATCTTGGTTGGTATGATTGTATATTTTATTTACGGTGCTGTCCTATGGTGTCCTCCGTCTCGCGCAAATGTGAGGGGCCCCCGCTGTAGGGTGTTGCAATATGTTCATGGTTTGCTTATTGTTAGTGTTGGGGGATGACAGCAGCCCAAACGTGGATAAGTGGGTTATGGCGTATGGGATAAAGAGGACTAGTTAATGTTATGGTTGGCTTTCACGACCTTAAAGATCTTTAGTAGTTGCGGATGCTTTCTAGGAGTCCAACCATAAGTGCATATGATCCAAGTAGAGAAAGTATGTTAGCTGAGGCCTCTCCCTCATATAGAATTGCAAGAATGATTACCAGTACTTGTTATCGATTGCCTAGGGACAAATGACTTTCTTGTTGACAAAAGATATCCACTTTTATTACCTTGCAATTTATTCGTAGTTTTATTCTCGCAAAGTACTCGTAGTTTTATTCTTGCAAAATAGTGTCATACTTGTTCTAGGTAAAACAAACGTCAAGTGTGCGTAGAGTTATATCGGTGGTCGATAGAACTTGAGGGAATATTTGTTCTGCCTTTAGCTCCTCGTTGGGTTCGACACTCTTATTTATCGAAGAAGGCTACAAACGATCCCCTATACTTGTGGGTTATCAACCACCACCTCCCATGACCGAGGAGGAGGAGGAGGCGGAGCTTATGAGGCGGGTCATGAAGGACTCCATGAACACCCACAACGAACGCCAATGGGTGGGCCTCAAAACCTAGTTGGCCCTCTTCGCGGCCGATGATGTTGCTATCCCAGAGGTGGACATGGCTCTCAAGGAGGAGGTGGTGGAGGAGCCCCCATCGCCGCATGGAACCCGCGTGCCATAGGTGGAGCTGGTCGTCCACGATGGCGAAGACGGCCGATCCGGTGGGTGTCGGGCCATGGTCACCCATGCCGCCACACTCACCAGAGCAGGAGCCGTCGCGAGGAGAGGAGGTGGTGCAGGCGCTTCCAACCTAGCAGCCACCGCTGGGGCCACTCACCTACCTTTGGCATCCACCATCGTACGTCGACCTCACCATGGACGATGACGAGGACGGTGGCGTGTGAGGACGACGGCGGCATCCAAGACAACCACGACGGTGCCGGCTGATCTACCTTTTTTATGTTTTTTTAGTGTAAGTTAAGTTTAAATGTACGACCCGGACTAGTTAGAATAGTTTAATTTTATGTTAATGTTTAATTATGTTTTATGTGTGTTTTTTAAAATGTGTGGCTGACTTTTTTTTGAGTTCCTGGACGCAGTGTGGACAAGTTGTGATGCGGCCACGCGTTGGGTGCACTGACCGGCAGACGGGCAAAACCGGACAAGGGCATCCTTTTTGCTGTCCCAAACGGACGTCCATCTGGGGTCGACGGTTGGAGCTGGCTGAACATCTCCGTCGTATCTACTTTTCCTAACACTTTTTCTATTGTTTTGGACTCTAATTTGCATGATTTGAATGAAACTAACCCGGACTGACGCTGTTTTCAGCAGAACTACCATGGTGTTGTTTCTGTGCAGAAATAAAAGTTGTTGGATTGGAACGAAACTTTGCAAGGAATTTTTATACAAATAAAGATAATTTCTGGAGGCAAGAACCACCAAAGGGGGCAACTGGGTGGGCACAACCCACCAGGGCGCGCCCCCCGTCCAGGTGCGCCCAGGTGGGTTGTCCACACCCGGTGGCCCCGCAGACCCTGAAACCGACACTATAAAATCACATATTTCCAAAAAAATCAGGGAGAAAGAATTATCACGTTTCACGAGACAGAGCCGGCGCCACCTCCTGTTCTTCATCGGGAGGCCAGATCTAGAGTCCGTTTAGGGCTCCGGAGAGGGGGATCTTCGATCTTCGTCATCACCAACCCTTCTCCATCGCCAATTCCATGATGCTCCCTACCGGGAGCGAGTAATTTCTTAGTAGGCTCGCTGGTCGTTGAGGAGTTGGATGAGATTCATCATGTAATCGAGTTAGTTTTGTTAGGGCTTGATCGCTAGTTTCCATTATGTTCTGAGATTGATGTTGCTATGACTTGGCCATGCTTAGTGCTTGTCACTTTGGGCCCGGGTGCCATGATTTCAGATCTGAACCATTTATGTTATCACCATTATATCTATGTTCTAGATCCGATCTTGCTAGTTATAGTCACCTGCTACGTGTGATGATCTGGCAACCCCTGAGTGACAATAGTCGGGACACTTCCCGGTGATGACCGTAGTTTGAGGAGTTCATATATTCATCGTGTGTTAATGCTTTTTTTGGTTCTCTATTAAAAGGAGGCCTTAATATACCTTAGTTTACAATAGGAACCCGCTGCCACGGGAGGGCAGGACAAAAGATGCCATGCAAGTTCTTTCCATAAGCACGTATGACTATTTACGGAATACATACCTACATTATATTTATGAACTGGAGCTAGTGCCGTATTGCCCGGTGTTATGACTGTTATATGATGAATATCATCCAACAAATTCACTGATCGAATGCCTATGAATTTCTCTTATATTGTTCTTGCTAAGTTACTATTGCTATTGTTACTGTTGCACTTGCTACAAAATCATTGCTATCACTGTTACCGTTACTGTTGATGTTGCTACTACTATCAAAACTATCATACTACTTTGCTACTGATCACTTTGCTACAGATAATTAATCTCCAGGTGTGGTTGAATTAACAACTCAACTCCTAATACTTTCAAATATTCTTTGGCTCGCCTAGTGTTGAATACTCTACCCTCGAAAACTGTTGCGATCCCCTATACTTGTGGATTATCAAGACCTTTTTCTGGCGCCGTTGCCGGGGAGCATAGCTATATTTGTGGAGTAACTTAGGATTATTATCAAATTATCACTATGGAGAATCTGATGGACGCTAAGACTAAGATTTTTTTTTCCTCCAAGACGAGGGGAGGTAAGGACTTTCCATCTAGCTCTGCACTTGATTCACCTTCTGTTATAAGTAAACTTGCAACACCCACACATGCTATTAATACTGATATGTCGCAAGTTATTCATGATGCTCCTTCTGCTATGAATGATATTTATGATGATGCTAGTATCTTGCTTGATGATAATGTGCAACTGGGTGAATTTCTTGATGAACAACTTGCTAGAACTAAAACTTTTGAGAATGCCGAAACTGATGAAATTGTTGAAAGTGAAAACCTTGAAACACCTATTAGAACTAGTTCTCCTAGATATGAATTGCGTAAGATACCGGAAGGTTATGTTATGGATGAGGAGACAACTAGAGACATTCTTGTTTTAAGGATAGAGATGATCTAGAGAAATTATTATGCAAGTATAAGGAAAAGACTTTGAATGCTAAAATGAAATGTGATCCTCAGTTTGCTACTTCACCTATCTTTGTTGATGATAAGGATTATGAATTTTTTGTCGACCCAGAGTTAATTACTTTGGTTGAATCTGATCCTTTCCATGGTTATGAAACTGAAACTGTTGTGGCACATCTTACTAAGTTGAATGACATAGCCACTCTTTTTGCTCATGATGAGAAAATTCACCACTATTATATTCCTAAATTATTTCCGTTCTCATTAAAGGGTGATGCTAAGACTTGGTATAATACTCTTGCTCCTGGTTGTGCGCGTAGTCCCCAGGATATGATTTATTACTTCTCTGAAAAATATTTTCCTACTCATAAGAATCAAGTTGCCTTACAGGAAATATTTAACTTTGTGCAAATTGAAGAAGAGAGTCTCCCACAAGCTTGGGGGAGGCTTCTCCAATTGCTCAATGCTTTGCCTGATCACCCTCTTAAGAAAAACAAAATACTTGATATCTTCTATAATGGGCTAACCGATGCTTCACTACTGTAGGATGCTACTAACGCGACACTACGATCAGAGACCCTTCGAGAAACTGTGTGCGATGCAATAATCGCAAACGGTGCTATATGAAAACCATCAGAAATGTGTAAAACATTTGCGATGACGGATGCATCAAACACGGTTCAGGTTTTAGTTGCGTTTGCGATGAAGGGCATACGGTTCAGTTCAATTAACTGTTTGCGATGAGGAGGAACAAAAGAAACGGGCAGCCAGATGAAGGCGTGTGCGATACACAGCATACGGTTCACTCAGATGAACTGTTTGTGAGTAGGCAACACAAAAGAAACGGTCGGCCAGATCAAGGTGTGTGCGATATTCGTCATGCGGTTCACTCGGATGAACTTTTTGCGTTGAGACATGAGAACAAAAACAATTCAACTTATTAAGATGTGTGTGATACGCGGCAAACAGGTCTGTAATCAGAAATGTCTGTGAAGACCGATAATAACACAGACGGCCGCTGCTAATAAGACGTGTGTGTTGTGCCATGGGATTGCATACAGAACAGCAACATATATATATATATACACACACTTATAAGGACATGCTTGCATAACCAAATTAAACATCCACTTACATAGGTGGCTACAACAACCATGGCATTTGCACACACCAAAGTAAACTATTACATGCATAATTACATAGGTGGCTACTACACACATGACATTTTCACACAAACACCAATAAAGTAAACTATATATTACATGCATGATTAACTAGCATAAACGATCATCTGATCATCATCTACTTCTTGTGACACTTGCTCTGCTTGTGGCTCGATCCGGGCTCGTCGATTTGCGTAACAAGGCACTTCCTCATGTCAACGATCCGCCTGTGCATCTTGTAGCATGTGTACACGCTCTTGGCCGCAAACCTGAGGTGAGGTTCATCCAGTTGCCGCATCCAGGCCCCGTGCCAGGATACGAGACTTGTTCTCTGGGCATCCTGCTTCATCTTTTCGTAGGAGGGGTCGATGATGGCCGAGGCGAGTTCGACCAGGGAGTCCTGCTTCGTGCTGCCCCAGACCCTGTAGTGGTCACGGTTTTCGACAAGGTTCTTGCTGGCCAAGCCCGTAACACTGAGCGCTTTTACATCGTCTTTGGTTTCCACCGTGGCGAACTTGTAGTCGGTGCTGCTGACAAACTTGTTGAAATGGTCACAAGGCTCTGTGGCCATGCAGTAGTTGTAGATGAGGACATGATGGCGCACGCGCAACTGGGCAACGACAACCTTTTGATCTATGTCGGGAAGACCGGCGGTGTACTGGAGGTCGATGCCGACCACCTTGTACTTGTCTCGAGCAAGCAACTGCTCAACGCTCTTGATGTAGTCGTCCACCATGGCCGGGTCGATGGTGTACACCACCAAGAGACCCGTCTCCCTCGCGTGGATCTCCACTCTATGCTCGCCGAACTCCATTGGAGCGCCGCTGGACATCCCCTCTCTATGTGTTGTCGCGGGTGTGCTTGTTGTGTTGTGGGGCTCGATCGAAAGGTTGAAGAGACTAAGGTTATAATGGCCGCGGCAATTAAAGGGGAAGCCGGACGGCCAGGAATATTGGCAGGCCCTGATGGCAGTTCTAATTTGCAGCGCGTAACTCCATCGTGCCGCACGTAACTGCATCCACTACTAGGAAAAGGCCTGCTAGTGGCGCACCTGTTTTGGCTACTAATGGCGCACTACAGGTGCGCCACTAGCATCACGCCATTAGAACTTAATATTAATGGCGCACCCCTGGTGCGCCATTAGTATACCAGATACTAATGGCGCACCAGGGAGTGCGCCATTAGTATATCCCTGGTGCGCCATTAGTATACCAGATACTAATGGCACACCAGGGAGTGCGCCATTAGTATATCCCATGGTGCGCCATTACTATCTGACTTAGTAATGGCGCACCACATAGAAGTGCGCCATTACTAACATTTTTTTTTCAAATTTTTTTCAGAATTTTTTTTCAATTTTTTATTTTTTTCTTAATCTCAGGTCACTATGGCTTAATCTCGGGTCAATATGCTTAATCTCAAGTCAAATCACACTAAGTGGTCAAACTTCCCGGAAGGTCACCCATCCTCACACTACTCCAGCCCGAGCACGCTTAACTTCGCAGTTCTATCCAACCCCAGCACCACCTCACTTAACAGGCACTTGTTGATATATCTGTCATATCAATCCTATTAAACCTTGTTGATGTCTAGGACTTTGTTCATGTTCATGAGTATGATAAAATTTTGAAAAATATTTCAAACTTCCCGGTCATATTACGTATCATTTTTTGAAAAAAAATTCCAAAAAAAAGTTCGAAACCAATTTTTTTTGTTACTAGTGGCGCACCTAGCAAATGCTGCGCCACTTGTAAGTTTGAAATTTTTTCCATTTTTTCCCCTCTAGATCTTAAAAGCCCCGTAACTTTTTTCTGTTAGGTTTTTGAGGATTTTGAAAATTTTTAACAGGGTTCTCCCAGTTAAATCCGGATGTAACTTTTCGAGTAGATGATTTTTCATATAAAAAACTTTTTAATCCGAGTTCGTATGCAAAAGTTATGCCCATTTTACAAATTCCAGAGAGATTTTGCAAATAAAGTCGAAATTCATATTTGTAAATTTTCCCAACAAGTAGACCACATATCACATGGGAAACTTATTTTCTTTTATTTTTTGACATTTCCATCATTTTCTTTTATTTTTTTAAAACTGAAAAGGCGGTCCACGGGGGGGGGGGGGGGGGTGCATTCGGTGGATTTTTTGGGCCAAGTTAGTAATGGCGCACCGTGGGAGTGGTGCGCCATTACTAGTTCAACTAGTAATCGCGCACCACACACACGGTGCGCCATTACTAGTTTTGAAAAATAAAATAAATGGGTGCTTTCGGTGGATTTTTTGGGCCAAGTTAGTAATAGCGCACCGTGGGACTAGTAATGGCACACCACACACACGGTGCGCCATTACTAGTTTTAAAAAAAAATTAAAAATAAATTTTTTTTACTAGTGGCGCACCGTGGATGTGGTGCGCCATTACTAGTTTAACTAGTAATGGCGCACTATCCCCTGGTGCGCCATTACTAGTTTTGAAAAAAAAAGTAAAAAAAATTGTTACTAGTGGCGCACCGTGGATGTGGTGCGCCATTAGTATTTGGACACTAATGGCGCACCAACACATGATGCACCATTAGTATATAGTAGTGGCGCACCACATGTGTGGTGCGCCATTAATGTCAGTATTATCTATAGCCCTTTTCCTAGTAGTGATCGCGTGGCATCGCGCGCGGCGCAACCGCATGCATATGGGGCCCCCAACGTGATTGTGCGCACGCCCAACCGCTGGCAGAGCGTGCCCAGAGGGACGCGAGCAGAGAACTCCGCGGTCGCCTCAACGAAAAGTTGTCCACAAGCGAGCGCGCCGACGGACGCGACAGAGCGCGCCGCATCGCCTAACGGCGAGCACAACACGCTGCGGCGCCTAACGGCGAGCAGAGCTTGCCGAGGGGCGCGAGCAGAAGATGGCACGGTGATACGTGGCAAATAAGATGAACTGTGCAAGCGATGTCGGAGACATCAAGCACGAATCAGATTAGAGTTGCGTGTGCGATACGTGGCATATAGTTGATCCATCAGAGCTGTTTGTAATGAAATAAGCCGTGTGTATTGCGGGAAAACGCTTGCTGGTGTATAACCTTAAATTTAACCAAAAAGTGTTAATGCATGTTACAAAAATTGTATAGCTGGAAACTACGTTCAAATACGACTCCAACGATATAATCTATGGCGACATGCATTCGTATTTTATTAGTTAAATCCTACTTATAAACCAGGACGGGGGTATAGTAGGTAATTAAATTGCAAACGTTTTTTATTAACTGTATGTGTACATGTCCTCTTGTCCTCCTCTCGAACGTCTTGTCACCCCGCTGCCGCAGACGGCTTACAGCGCAAGCTTGCGCAGCGCGCGGGGGCATTCATTTGGCCAATCGGTGGCGCCAATGAATCGTCGGTGAGCCCGTTCCCACGCAACCTAGCAGGTTCCCGCGCAAGCTTCCCGCCCGACTCGATGAAATCCCCCAAAATCCCTATGCTTGCCGGCCTGCTATAAAAACCCTCACGGCTGGCGAGTCCTGCGTCGCATTTTCCCCTCCCTCCCTTTAGCTTATCTCGTCTGCTTCTCCCACAATCGCCAATGGCACCGGTCCGTCGTCGTCGTTCAGCCACTCCGCTGTCATCAGAGGACAGCTCCAGCTGGGAGGCTACACCGCGGCGGCGGCGCAGTCCCCGACGTAGTGTAGTGCGCGTGGCGTCCCTGTTGGGTGTGCATGGAACACCCACCACACGCTTTGCCGCCCTTGCCCGTCAGCAGCTGTTGCCGGCCACCGTTGCCGCCACACCACCGTCGAAAGCCAGGGCCATCTCCTACTCAGCCGCCACGGCCCGAAGGCGGGAGGTCGCCGTCGTGGCTGGCAGTGCTGGCCATCACCCGCTCCGCCACCGCGGCCCGAAGGCGGGAGGTGGTGGTCGTGGCCACCACCCCATCGTCGGCCATCGTGGCCGCCAGCCCACCGTCGACCGCCGGGATCATCACCTGCTCTGCCACCGCCGCCCGAAGGAGGGAGGCGGAGGTGGAGGCCCGCACATGCGTCAGCGACCTTGCATGCTACATTGAGTTCCTGCGGGAGGAGGAAGAGCGCCTCGTCGAGCACGCAAAGAGCCTTACAGCAGCCGTGGCTGCAGCACACATGGACGCAAAGGCGAGGAATCAGGAGATCTACGAGCAGTCCGGCCGCTTCGAGAGGGATCGTCTGGAGCGGCAGTGGGCGTTCGAGCTGGCGAGCGTCGCTGAACGTGCAACAGCGGCAGACACTGTATTGCATTTGTCCAGCTCATCGGTAGGCTCCTCCTCCTCCTCTGCCTCTTACTGAGCGCGCTTGGCAGAGGAGAGGCTACCGGGAGTAGCACAAAGCCCCTCCGTGGTAGTAGTAGTATTTAGGGGCTATTTTGTTCAGTTCATCTGACTATAGATGTGTGGTCGAACTGTACAACGTACTTAAAATTAGCTAGTATATATAGTTGAACTAGCTATTTCAGTACGTGGTTGGCAAGAATTGGGGAGAAGTTTGGTCGGTTTAGCTGTCGAGTTGAACTGTTTGTATGACTGCTTAATCTATGAATGAAATCTATGCTTAATTACTGAATTTTAGTTGCAAAAATTACATAGTGCTAATGATTTCTAGCTGCATATTTTGATGAATCGCAGTGTTACAAGGATTGACAAATGGCAACGTTACCAGATCAACAAATGTAAATCTTTCCAGTTTGACAAATGGCAACATACACAATATGACAGATGCAAATCTTACCAAATTGTTTGCACTTGGTTGCACACGGGTCATCCAAAACAACCGTTTGTGTTGAAGGGATGAACAAATCCTGCGCTGCTCTCACTTTGCATACGGGTGTTATATCTAAATCGTTTGCGATCAAGAGCTGCAGAAATCCTGCTCGGCACATTTTCTCTTGGCTTCCTGGGGAAGTTGTCGGTTTGCATACGGGTGTTCTAACTAAAACGTTTGTGATGACTATTTTATATTTAAAAAGCGAATTAAACTGCGGCTTGGGCGCCATTAATGGAGACGATACGAGCAAGGCAGGTGACCATGGAATTCAAAGGGCTCGCTTCTCAGTGAGCCTGCGGAGCGTACAGCTCACACGCTTCCCGATGAGCCTGTGCACTCGAGGACAGCTTGCACGCCTATCGGTCAGCCTGCGCGTCGGACGGCGCTCGCACGCCTCCCGTTCAGTCAAGGTCAAGCAGCTGTCCGCACGACACCTCCTACAACCATTAAAACCAAGAGATGTGGCGTCACGTCTGTCAGATTTCGGGTTCCGGCAAAACCCTCAAGGTTCGAACACTGGGGTGCGCACGAAGATCTCTCCCTCCCCTAGCTCACACACTCGCCACGATCTCAAAGCTCAGCATGTCAAACTCGAAGAACAGGGCACACAAGAGTTTATACTAGTTCGGGCCACCGATGTGGTGTAATACCCTACTCAAGTGTGGTGTGGTGGATTGCCTTGTAGGCTGAGGATGAACAAGTACAAGGGAAAAACAGCCTCCTATGGAGAGTTGTTCTTGAGCTCGGTGAGCTTGTGTGGTTGAGGATGATCTGAATGATCCGTCCCTACTAAGGTGGTGGCTAGTCCTATTTATAGAGGCCCGGGACCTCTCCCGAAATGTTAGGCGGGAAGGAATCCCACAACTACCAATTTGAAGGGGGACAACTAGTACAAGCTATCCTGACAAAAGGTGGTCTTCGCCTGCCAAAGGCTCTGGTGATGACGTCATCATGGGCTCCACGATGACCTCCGTCCTGCCGTCCTGCTAGTCTTGGTCTTGTTGCACCGATATGGAAACCTTTGCCTGATGCCTCGGGACTCCTCGCTTGCGCTTGCCCCTTTAGCACCAAAGAGGCAACGGGTACTCTGCGCCCGCTGGCGCTCGCCTGGCGCCCGCCTGGCCTTCGTCATCACGGCTCACATCACGGGAACCTCACGAGGTGCCCCTCGCCTTGATCTCTCCGCTTCTCACGAGCTAGCCTAGTGAGGCCGCCCCTGAGGAGGTCTTGCATTGTTCTCCTCGCGAGGCTTGGCCCCTCATGAGGGTCTTGAGTGTTTGCTGGTGAGCGTGGGCCATACCAGGCCGCTGCAGGAGCCACACCGTGGGCCGCAGGCAGGCAAGTCTGGGGACCCCCATTCCCAGAACACCGACAGTAGCCCCCGAGCCAAAGGCGCGCTCAAACTTGGCTTCGAGGCGAAGCCAAAGGGCAAGTGTGGAGCGCCACGGGCCCCAACCGCCGGTGGCCTTGATTGTCACGTGCCGATTGACGGGACGTGGGCGTCTTTGCTTCCCCACGCTGCCTTGGCAACTGCCTGACTTGACGAGTCCCTAGTGCATGCAGAGAAAACCATCATTACCTGTGATCGTGGGGGTCACCGATTGGCCTTCTCCTGCTATAAATGAGGAGGGGCGGAGCCCCCGTCGCCCATCTCTTCCTGTTCCGCTCGCTTCTTCTTCCTTGCTTAATTGCTAGCAGCGACACCCATGGCGCCAGTGAAGAGGTTCTCGGCCGCCGAGAAAGCGAAGGCCCGCCAGGAGGGGCCCGGCTCGCCACCGCCCAGGAGGGGCTGCGGTCGCCCACGCAAGCACGCCGCGACCCCCGCCATGGCCCTCGCGGCCGCGGCGGTGCCTCTTCGCGCGGTGGGAGCAGCCCAGGTCGTGGCAGCCCCGTCGATGGAGGGAGGCGTGCCATAGTTGCGCTGCCTCCCTGGCTGCGCTTCCACTCAGCGGAGGTGCAGCTGGAGTTTGTCGTGTGGTCGGAGAACCCGGCCGGCACCTGGCTTTAGCTCCCGCGCTCCTTCGCTGGCGAACTGCCGGCCAGGGGTCCAGGCGGTCTCTGGCTGCAGGCGGGCAGCGGCTGCAGCAAGGCTTCGTGGGTCGCAGTGGAGGTCTCCGTCGCGGGCAACGCAGCCCTGGCCCGTGGTTGGCAGACGTTTTCCCGTGCGCGCGGCCTGGGCAGCGGTGTACCCTCCACTTCAAGTATGACGGCGACGCGACCCTCTATGTGAGGGTATTCGGGGAAGATGGTCGCCGCGTCGGATGCTGCCCTGAGGACAACGATGTCGGCGAGGTGCTCGTCGTTGGCAACCGCCGCGACGAAGGTGAAGGTGAACTCTCTCTCGGCCCCGGCCGCGGCTCGTCCAGCTACGGCAGCTCATCCCCCGGCGACAGCTCCAGCAGCGGCGGCTATGATCAGCCGCCACGCCGCCGTGCCCGCTTCGAGGGCGGTAGCGGGTCGTCTCGTTGCCGTGCCCCGGTGAAGCGCGAGGAGGGGGTCTGGCTGAGTCCAGGAGGGTGCTGAGGGCCTACCCTCGCGAACCGCTGCGGGGGCGCGCGCTGCTTTTGTTTTGTTCTTCCCTTTCTTCCTGCATTTCAAAAGGAAACAAGTATGAGGCACTGTGAGGGTGTGTAACGAACCGTGATTTCCAAGTCGCTATGTTATGTTTATTGTTCATGTGCCGTGTTGTGGCATTCGTGCTTTATGTAGGTGCAGGGTGATAACTTAGCTTGGTGAGCCCGGGGTAGTTTCATATCTCATGTTGTGGCTTTTGGGACCTGCTGACACCTCCCAGCCGCTGGCTCAAGATCTGTTGACCTCGGGAGTCATTGTAAAGCTGCCGAATTTTGTTAGGTCATCCATTGGGTGCTTATCCTTCCCTGTGCGAGGCCCCAACCATGGGCTAGTCATGGCCTGGTGCGCTGCGTCGCTGTACCCGTGGGGCACAGACTTAGGAGGAAGCGCCAAGCACGAGCCCAACCGAGGGCGCCTCATGAAGATTAGGAGAGCCAGATCTTCGGCGAGGTGTGCGCACACACCTGCCGAGCCCCCGAGCGAGGCGCGCGAGGGAGAGCATCAGGCAACTACTGCCCTCCCAGGCGTAAAACAAGGAACGAGCGAATAGGCAGCAAAAGGAAAGGAAACCCCAGCCGAGCAACCGATAGAGAACACCAGAACTCCAAATTCCATAAAAAGGGCAAACCAACTACATAAAGCAAATGAACAGCCCCGTCCGGCACCTAGTCTAGCCTTCTCACCAGCGTGGAGCTAAGTGCTTCCACTAAGACGTGGGAGGGAGCCCCCGAGGCCCGAGGGCGGCACTCCTGAGACTCCGGGGTGTGTACAGCGCCACTCATTATAACGTGAGAGTGTCACGGGCGGAGACCTTCACAGGCACTGGGCCTTGCTTCACAGGCGCTGGGCCTTGCTTCATGGGTAGAACTTCGGGAGGTGCTGGATGTTCCAGGCATTCTGGATGGGGACCCCGTCCCGCGTCTCCAGGCGCACGGCGCCAGGCCTAGAGACATGGGCAACCCTAAACGGGCCCTCCCACATGGGCGACAGCTTGTGCAGCCCTTCCCTGGAGAGCACCCGCCTTAGTACGAGGTGACCCACCTCGAGTGTCCTGGAGCGGACGCTGCGGCAGTGATACAGTCGCAGCGCCTGCTGGTATCTTGCCGCTCGGAGCGTGGCTTCACGGTAGCGTTCCTCCCCCAGCACAAGGTCCATCCCCTGCATGGCGTCCTGCTGTGTCTCATCAAATGACAGGACCCACGCGGAGTGATGCTTGACCTCGTGAGGTCGAACCGCTTCTGCTCCGTAGACGAGGAAGAACGGGGTCTTGCCTGTTGGCTTGGTGGCGGTGGTGCGGATGGACCACAGCGCGGACTGGAGCTCGTCGTGCCAGCCCCTGCCGCAGGACTCGAGATTCTTCTTGAAGGTCTTGGTCTTGAGGCCTCTCAGGACTTCCGCGTTGGCACGTTCGGATTGGCCATTGCTCCTGGGGTGCGCCACCGAAGCGTAGTAGATCTGCGTTCGAAGGTTAGCACAATATGTCTTGAAGAGATTGCTGGTGAATTGCGAGCCGTTGTCGGTGATGATGCGGTTGGGGACCCCGAACCGGCTCATGAGTCCCCTGATAAACTTGACCGATGATCCGGCTGGGATGGTGCGGACGGCCTCCACCTCTCCCCACTTGGTGAACTTGTCGACGGTGATGTAGAGGTAGCGGTAGCCCCCACGCGCTCGAGGGAACGGGCCTAGGATATCCAGCCCCCAGACCACGAATGGCCATCAGAGTGGGATGGTCTGGAGGCCCTGAGCTAGCTGATGGATCTGCTTGGCGTGGAATTGCCAGGCCTCGCAGGACTTCACCAGCTCGATCGCGTTGTTGAGTGCCGTAGGCCAGTAGAACCTGCTGCGGAACGCCTTACCGACCAGGGTTTGTGACGATGAGTGGTGCCCGCAGTCTCCGTTGTGTATGTCAGCTAGCAACTCGTTCCCCTGTTCCCTAGAGATGCATCGCAAGGAAACATCATTTGGGCGCTTCTTGTATAGCTCACCGTCCTGGATGCAGTATGCCGTAACCTGTCGGGCCACGCGCTCCGCGTCCTCCTCTTTCTCCGGCAGCGTCCCTTGCGTCAGGTATTCCTTGAACTCCTTGGTCCAGCACCCCTCCTGAGGCTCGAGCGCCAGGAGCAGGCGCGCTCCTAAGGTCGGGCCGTAGGCCGGGGCTCCCGAGGTAGGTGGCTAGGGGAGTTCCCCCCGGGGCGGCGACGGCCCCAAAGGCGGAGGTGCTTCCGAAGGCTTGAAGAGCCATTCCTCAAAGACGCCAGGCTCTTGGGGTTGGCACTTGGATGCCCTTTTGGCAATGTCGTCAGCCTCCTTGTTGGTGCCACGGGGCACGTGCTGCAACTCTAGGCCCAAGAAGTGCTTTTCCATTTTGCGTACCTCAACGAGGTATGCCTCCATGTGCTCGTCCCTCTGCTCATATACCTTCTTGGAGAAATTGACGAGGAGCTGCGAGTCGCCCCTGATGGTGAGGCGCTTCGACCCTAGGGCCACCGCAGCCTTAAGGCCAGCAATGAGGCCTTCGTACTCCGCAATGTTGTTGGAGACCTTCTCGCCCTACTGGAAGCAGAGCTGCATGGCATAGTAGAGCTTGTCCTGAGTGGGAGAGATGAGCACTGCTCCAGCGTTCGCGCCCTGTCGCGCGAACGCGCCATCGAAATACATGACCCAACCATCTGGTGCCTCACTTCCTGGCGAGAGGGATCGGTCCTCGCCTGCTTCAAGCCCCGGGGTGTCAGTCCATTCTACCACGAAGTCGGTGAGCGCGGCTCCCTTGATGACCGTGGTTATGCTAAACTCCAGCTGGAATGCTTGCAGCTCGATGTTCCATTAAGCGACTCTTCTAGCAGCGTTGGGGCTGCAGAGTACCCTCTCCAGCGAGTAGGCCGAGACAACCTTGATTGGGTGACCTTGGAAATAGTGGCGCAAATTACGCGAGGCCACGAAGGGCGTGATCAAGAGCTTCTGGGGCATGGGGTACCGTGCCCTCGCATCCCGCAGTACTGTGTTGACGAAGTACACTGGGTGCTCGACGAGGGCGGGAGCGTCGATGGAGCCTGCGCCTGCCGGAGGTTGGAGTGTCTCCTGAGGTGGTGGGACCCTAAGAGCCTGGTTGCTCATTAGGGCCTCTACAGGCCCGAAAACGCCGTCTTGCTGGGCCTGATCGTTCGTTGGCACTATTGCAGCCCTCGCGGTGCCCTCTTGGTGCCGTACCGCCCCGGCCGGAGGTGTGGCATGGCACGGCGGACTCTTGGCCTGGCGCTCTTCCCGAACCGCCACTAGCGCCGCGCTAGCGGAGTAGGGAGTGGCGGCAAGGTAAAACACCAGGGGCTCTAGAGGACGGGGCGCCACCATCTCTGGAGGGCTGGTCAGGTATCTCTTGAGGTCTTGAAATGCCTGGTCGGCCTCCGGGGTCCACTCGAACGGGCCCTTCTTCTTCCTCAGCTTGAAGAATGGCAGGGCGCGTTCCCCCAGCTTGGAGATGAAGCGCCCTAGCGAGGTCACGCAGCCCGCAAGCTTCTGCATTTCCTTTAGAGTTTGCGGTGGGCTCATGTCTTCTATCGCCTTGACCTTCTCCGGGTTAGCCTCAATCCCCCTGTGGGACACGAGGAAGCCCAGCAGCTTGCCGGAGGGAACACCAAACACGCACTTCTCTGGGTTGAGCCGCAGGTCCACCTAGCGCAGGCTTGCGAAGGTCTCCTCCAGGTCCTGAATAAAAGTTCTCGCTTCCCGAGATTTTTCCACGATGTTGTCGACGTTGGCTTCAGCGTTTCTCCTGAGCTGTTGACCTAGGGCGATGTGCATCAATCGTTGGAAGGTTGCACCTGCGTTGCGCAGCCCGAACGGCATGCAAGTATAGCAGTACACCCCACACGGGGTCAGGAAGGCCGTCTTCTCCACATCCTCCACTACCATCTTGATCTGGTGGTAGCCTGAGAACACGTCCAGGAAGCACAGCATGTCGCACTCGGCGGTGGAGTCGACAATCTGGTCGATGCACGGAAGCGGGAACGGGTCTTAGGGGGAGGCATTGTTGAGGTTGGTGAAGTCGACACACATTCGCTCCTTCCCGCCTTTCTTTGGCACGACGACGGGGTTCGCCAGCCACTTCGGGTACCGAACCTCGCGAATGACACCTGCTGCCTCCAGCTTGCGGCTTTCCTGGACGATGAAGGACTGCTTCTCCGTAGACTGTCGCCGGGCCTTCTGCTTCACAGGGCGCACATTGGGGCACACCCTTAAGTGATGCTCGATCACCCCCTCGGGACCCCTACCAGCTGCTTGGGTTCCCAGGCGAACACATCCTTGTTCGCGCGCAGGAACCTCACCAATGCCTCCTCTTAACCCGGGTCGAGGTTGGCGCCTATGGTGAAGGCGGCTCCTGAGGGCTCACCTTCCTCGACCGGTACTTGCTTGGTTTCAGCCCAGTCTTGAGTGAACAGCTGCTTCTTCTTCGCCAGTGCGGCCTCCTTAGCTCCGGGGGTGGCCTCGTCGGCCGGGCGGGCCGCCGCGGCGGCTTTGAGGGCAAGCCTAAGCGCCGCTAGAGCCTCCTTTGTGTCCCCAGCAACGGTGAGGATGCCCTTGTTCCCCGGCATCTTCATGAGGTTGTAGGCCGGATGAGTCGCCGCCATAAATTGAGCCAGGGCCGGGTACCCGAGGATGGTGTTGTATGGGAGGCCAATGTGGGCAATGTCGAAGTCGACCAGCTCGATGCGGTAATTTTCGCGAGTGCCGAAGGTCACAGGAAGGCGGATCTGCCCCAGGGGCTTGCGGAGCCGCTGCCGACCCCGGAGAAGGGCTTGGTGGGACGAAGCCGTTCGTGTGGCACATGAAACAAGCCGAAAGCTTCCATGGAGAGCACATTAAGGCCAGCTCCGCCATCGATGAGGGTCTTGGTGATGGCTACGTTGCAGATGGTGGGCGTGCAAAGCATTGGGAGCACGCCCGAGCTGGCGGTGGTGATGAGGTGATACCCCGAGTCGAAGGTGAGGTCGGCCTTGGGCGCCGCCCAACCCGGGGGAGCTCCTTGCTGCATGGAAGCGGCGCCCATCCGGCAGAAGAACTGCTTGGTGTGACGGTCCGAGGGTGGCTCTTGCAAGCCGCTGAGGAGGGCTGCGACAGCGATGGGCGCCGGTGCCGCGAAGCGCGAGACGAAGAGGCCGCGCATCTCATCCCAAGATGCCACTGAGGACCCCGGGAGGGTGAACAGCCAGGCACGTGGCGCGCTAGCGAGGTGCTCGTCCTTGGCAACTGCCGCGACGAAGGTGAAGGTGAACTCTCTCTCGGCCCAGCCGCGGCTCGTCCAGCTACGGCAGCTCATCCCCCGGCGACAGCTCCAGCAGCGGCGGCTATGATCAGCCGCCACGCCGCCGTGCCCGCTTCGAGGGCGGTAGCGGGTCGTCTCGTCGCCGTGCCCCAGTGAAGCGCGAGGAGGGGGTCTGGCTGAGTCCAGGAGGGTGCTGAGGGCCTACCCTCGCGAACCGCTGCGGGGGCGCGCACTGCTTTTGTTTTGTTCTTCCCTTTCTTCCTGCATTTCAAAAGGAAACAATTATGGGGCACTGTGAGGGTGTGTAACGAACCGTGATTTCCAAGTCGCTATGTTATGTTTATTGTTCATGTGCCGTGTTGTGGCATTCGTGCTTTATGTAGGTGCAGGGTGATAACTTAGCTTGGTGAGCCCGGGGTAGTTTCATATCTCATGATGTGGCTTTTGGGACCTGCTGACACCTCCCAGCCACTGGCTCAGGAGCTGTTGACCTCGGGAGTCATTGTAAAGCTGCCGAATTTTGTTAGGTCATCCGTTGGGTGCTTATCCTTCCCTGTGCGAGGCCCCAACCATGGGCTAGTCATGGCCTGGTGCGCCGCGTCGCTGTACCCGTGGGGCACGGACTTAGGACGAAGCGCCAAGCACGAGCCCAACCGAGGGCGCCTCGTGAAGATTAGGAGAGCCAGATCTTCGGCGAGGTGTGCGCACACACCTGCCGAGCCCCCGCGAGAGGCGCGCGAGGGAGAGCATCGGGCAACTACTGCCCTCCCAGGCGTAAAACAAGGAACGAGCGAATAGGCAGCAAAAGGAAAGGAAACCCCAGCCGAGCAATCGTTAGAGAACACCAGAACTCCAAATTCCATAAAAAGGGCAAACCAACTACATAAAGCAAATGAACAGCCCCGTTCCGGCACCTAGTCTAGCCTTCTCACCAGCGTGGAGCTAAGTGCTTCCACTAGGACGTGGGAGGGAGCCCCCGAGGCCCGAGGGCGGCACTCCTGACACTCCGGGGCGTGTACAGCGCCACTCATTATAACGTTAGAGTGCACGGACGGAGACCTTCACAGGCACTGGGCCTTGCTTCACAGGCGCTGGGCCTTGCTTCATGGGTAGAACTTCGGGAGGTGCTGGATGTTCCAGGCGTTCTGGATGGGGACCCCGTCCCGCATCTCCAGGCGCACGGCGCCAGGCATAGAGACATGGGCAACCCTAAACGGGCCCTCCCACATGGGCGAGAGCTTGTGCAGCCCTTCCCTGGAGAGCACCCGCCTTAGGACGAGGTCACCCACCTCGAGTGTCCTGGAGCGGACGCTGCGGCAGTGATACCATCGCAGCGCCTGCTGGTATCTTGCCGCTCGGAGCGTGGCTTCACGGTGGCGTTCCTCCCCCAGCACAAGGTCCATCCCCTGCATGGCGTCCTGCTGTGTCTCATCAAATGACAGGGACCCGCGCGGAGCGATGCTTGACCTCGTGAGGGAGAACCGCTTCTGCTCCGTAGATGAGGAAGAACGGGGTCTTGCCTGTTGGCTTGGTGGCGTTGGTGCGGATGGACCACAGCACGGACTGGAGCTCGTCGTGCCAGCCCCTGCCGCAGGACTCGAGATTCTTCTTGAAGGTCCTGGTCTTGAGGCCTCCCAGGACTTCCGCGTTGGCACGTTTGGATTGGCCATTGCTCCTGGGATGCGCCACCGAAGCGTAGTAGATCTCCCTTCGAAGGTTAGCACAATATGTCTTGAAGAGATTGCTGGTGAATTGCGAGCCGTTGTCGGTGATGATGCGGTTGGGGACCCCGAACCGGCTCACGAGTCCCCTGATGAACTTGACCGATGATCCGGCCGGGATGGTGCGGACGGCCTCCACCTCTGCCCACTTGGTGAACTTGTCGACGGTGATGTAGAGGTAGCGGTAGCCCCCACGCGCTCGAGGGAACAGGCCTAGGATATCCAGCCCCCAGACCACGAATGGCCATGAGAGCGGGATGGTCTGGAGGCCCTGAGCTGGCTGATGGATTTGCTTGGCGTGGAATTGCCAGGCCTCGCAGGACTTCACCAGCTCGATCGCGTTGTTGAGTGCCGTAGGCCAGTAGAACCTGCTGCGGAATGCTTTACCGACCAGGGTTTGTGACGATGAGTGGTGCCCGCAGTCTCCGTTGTGTATGTCAGCTAGCAACTCGTTCCCCTGTTCCCTAGAGATGCATCGCAAGGAAACATCATTTGGGCGCTTCTTGTATAGCTCACCGTCCTGGATGCAGTATGCCGTAGCCTGTCGGGCCACGCGCTCCACGTCCTCCTCTTTCTCCGGCAGCGTCCCTTGCGTCAGGTATTCCTTGAACTCCTTGGTCCAGCACCCCTCCCGAGGCTCGAGCGCCAGGAGCAGGCGCGCTCCTATGGTCGGGCCGCAGGCCGGGGCTCCCGAGGTAGGTGGCTGGGGGAGTTCCTCCCGGGGCGGCGCCGGCCCCAAAGGCGGAGGTGCTTCCGAAGGCTTGAAGAGCCATTCCTCGAAGACGCCAGGCTCTTGGGGTTGGCACTTGGATGCCCTTTTGGCAATGTCGTCAGCCTCCTTGTTGGTGCCACGGGGCACGTGCTGCAACTCTAGGCCCAAGAAGTGCTTTTCCATTTTGCGTACCTCAACGAGGTATGCCTCCATGTGCTTGTCCCTCGGCTCATATACCTTCTTGGAGAAATTGACGAGGAGCTGCGAGTCGCCCCTGATGGTGAGGCGCTTCAACCCTAGGGCCACCGCAGCCTTAAGGCTAGCGATGAGGCCTTCGTACTCCGCAATGTTGTTGGAGACCTTCTCGCCCTACTGGAAGCAGAGCTACATGGGATAGTAGAGCTTGTCCTGAGTGGGAGAGATGAGCACTGCTCCAGCGTTCGCGCCCTGTTGCACGAACGCGCCATCGAAATACATGACCCAACCATCTGGTGCCTCACTTCCTGGCGAGAGGGATCGGTCCTCGCCTGCTTCAAGCCCCGGGGTGTCAGTCCATTCTACCACGAAGTCGGTGAGCGCGGCTCCCTTGATGACCCTGGTTGTGCTAAACTCCAGCTGGAATGCTTGCAGCTCGATGTTCCATTAAGCGACTCTTCTAGCAGCGTTGGGGCTGCAGAGTACCCTCTCCAGCGGGTAGGCCGAGACAACCTTGATTGGGTGACCTTGGAAATAGTGGCGCAAATTACGCGAGGCCACGAAGGGCGCAATCAAGAGCTTCTGGGGCATGGGGTACCGTGCCCTCGCATCCCGCAGTACTGTGCTGACGAAGTACACTGGGTGCTCGACGAGGGCGGGAGCGTCGATGGAGCCTGCGCTTGCCGGAGGTTGGAGTGTCTCCTGAGGTGGTGGGACCCTAAGAGCCTGGTCGCTCATTGGGGCCTCTACAGGCCCGAAAACACCGTCTTGCTGGGCCTGATCGTTCGTTGGCACTATTGCAGCCCTCGCGGTGCCCTCTTGGTGCCGTACCGCCCCGGCCGGAGGTGTGGCATGGCACGGCGGACTCTTGGCCTGGCGCTCTTCCCGAACCGCCACTAGCGCCGCGCTAGCGGAGTAGGGAGTGGCGGCAAGGTAAAGCACCAGGGGCTCTAGAGGACGGGGCGCCACCATCTCTGGAGGGCTGGTCAGGTATCTCTTGAGGTCTTGAAATGCCTGGTCGGCCTCCGGGGTCCACTCGAACGGGCCCTTCTTCTTCCTCAGCTTGAAGAATGGCAGGGCGCGTTCCCCCAGCTTGGAGATGAAGCGCCCTAGCGAGGTCACGCAGCACGCAAGCTTTTGCATTTCCTTTAGAGTTTGCGGTGGGCTCATGTCTTCTATCGCCTTGACCTTCTCCGGGTTAGCCTCGATCCCCATGTGGGACACGAGGAAGCCCAGTAGCTTGCCGGAGGGAACACCAAACACGCACTTCTCTGGGTTGAGCCGCAGGTCCACCTAGCGCAGGCTTGCGAAGGTCTCCTCTAGATCCTGAAGAAAAGTTCTCGCCTCCCGAGATTTTTCCACGATGTTGTCGACATAGGCTTCAGCGTTTCTCCTGAGCTGTTGACCTAGGGCGATGTGCATCAGCCGTTGGAAGGTTGCACCTGCGTTGCGCAGCCCGAACGGCATGCAAGTATAGCAGTACACCCCACACGGGGTCAGGAAGGCCGTCTTCTCCACATCCTCCACTACCATCTTGATCTGGTGGTAGCCTGAAAACACGTCCAGGAAGCACAGCATGTCGCACTCGGCGGTGGAGTCGACAATCTGGTCGATGCACGGAAGCGGGAACGGGTCTTAGGGGGAGGCATTGTTGAGGTTGGTGAAGTCGACACACATTTGCTCCTTCCCGCCTTTCTTTGGCACGACGACGGGGTTCGCCAGCCACTTCGGGTACCGAACCTCGTGAATGACACCTGCTGCCTCCAGCTTGCGGGTTTCCTGGACGATGAAGGACTGCTTCTCCGTAGACTGTCGCCGGGCCTTCTGCTTAACAGGGCCACATTGGGGCACACCCTTAAGTGATGCTCGATCACCCCCTCGGGACCCCTACCAGCTGCTTGGGTTCCCAGGCGAACACATCCTTGTTCGTGCGCAGGAACCTCACCAATGCCTCCTCTTGATCTGGGTCGAGGTTGGCGCCTATGGTGAAGGCGGCTCCTGAGGGCTCACCTTCCTCGACCGGTACTTGCTTGGTTTCAGCCCAGTCTTGAGTGAACAGCTTCTTCTTCTTCGCACGTGCGGCCTCCTTAGCTCCGGGGGTGGCCTCGTCGGCCGGGCGGGCCGCCGCGGCGGCTTTGAGGGCAAGCCTAAGCGCCGCCAGAGCCTCCTTAGTGTCCCCAGCAACGGTGAGGATGCCCTTGTTCCCCGGCATCTTCATGAGGTTGTAGGCCGGATGAATCGCCGCCATAAATTGAGCCAGGTCCGGGTACCCGAGGATGCTGTTATATGGGAGGCCAATGTGGGCAATGTCGAAGTCGACCAGCTCGATGCGGTATTTGTCGCGAGTGCCGAAGGTCAGAGGAAGGCGGATCTGCCCATGGGGGCTGGCGGAGCCGCCGCCGACCCCGGAGAAGGGCTTGGTGGGACGAAGCCGTTCGTGTGGCACATGAAACAAGCCGAAAGCTTCCATGGAGAGCACATTAAGGCCAGCCCCGCCATCGATGAGGGTCTTGGTGATGGCTACGTTGCAGATGGTGGGCGTGCAAAGCATTGGGAGCATGCCTGAGCTGGCGGTAGTGACGGGGTGATACCCCGAGTCGAAGGTGAGGTCGGCCTTGGGTGCCACCCAACCCGGGGGAGCTCCTTGCTGCATGGAAGCGGCGCCCATCCGGCAGAAGAACTGCTTGGTGTGACGGTCCGAGGGTGGTTCTTGCAAGCCGCCGAGGAGGGCTGCGACGGCGATGGGCGCCGGTGCCGCGAAGCGCGCGACGAAGAGGCCGCGCAGCTCATCCCAAGATGCCACTGAGGACCCCGGGAGGGTGAACAGCCAGGCGCGCGGCGCGCTAGCGAGGTGCTCGTCCTTGGCAACCGCCGCGGCGAAGGTGAAGGTGAACTCTCTCTCGGCCCCGGCCGCGGCTCGTCCAGCTACGGCAGCACATCCCCCGGCGACAGCTCCAGCAGCGGCGGCTATGATCAGCCGCCACGCCGCCGTGCCAGCTTCGAGGGCGGTAGCGGGTCGTCTCGTACAAGGGAAGAACAGCCTCCCGAGGAGAGGTGTTCTTGAACTCGATGAGCTTGTGTGGTTGAGGATGATCTGAATGATCCGTCCCTACTAAGGTGGTGGCTAATCCTATTTATAGAGGCCCGGGTCCTCTCCCCTAGTGCTAGGCGGGAAGGAATCCCACAACAGCCAATTTGAAGGGGGACAGCTAGTACAAGCTATCCTGACAAAAGGTGGTCTTCGCCTGCCAAAGGCTCTGGTGATGACGCCGTCGTGGGCTCCGCGATGACCTCCGTCATGCCGTCCTGCTAGTCTTGGTCTTGTTGAACCGATATGGAAACCTTTGCCTGATGCCTCGGGCCTCCTCGCCTGTGCTTGCCCCTTTAGCACCAAAGAGGCAACGGGTAATCTGCGCCCGCTGGCACCCGCCTAGCCTTGGTCGTCACGGCTCACGCCAAGGGAACCTCACGAGGTGCCCCTTGCCTTGATCTCTCCGCTCCTCACGAGCCAGCCTAGTGAGGCCGCCCCTGAGGGAGGTCTTGCGTCGTCCGCCTCGCAAGGCTTGGCCCCTCGCGAGGGTCTTGAGTGTTTGCTGGTGAGGGTGGGCCGTACCAGGCCGCTGCAGGAGCCACGCCGGGCCGCAGGCAGGCAAGTCTGGGGACCCCCGTTCCCAGAACGCCGACAACGTCAATGGTTAATAGAATTCTGGATTTACTAGAATTTAAAAACCAAGCATCTCAATGTTTTGATAGCAATCAACGGTGCCCTGGTGTTTGAAATTCATTCCCATTTCTTGCATGGGACCTAAGCATGCACCCAAGGAGACAGATTTGATTTTTCAACCAATTTATATGCACTTGAGCATGTGCATGTAGTTCCAATTTGAATTATGCACATAAATGCATTGAAAACTCAGTTAATGGATAAAAATGTCCAAACGAACCCCAAAAATCACAAAAATTCACACAACACTCCTGTTGTTCTATGTTGACACGAGAAAAAAAATTGGAAGCAATGAGCGGCAATGGATATCGTTTCGTCCCCAAAGGCAGGACGTTCCCTACCGAAAACCATCATGCTTGTTGTGAGAAGCTCCGATTTGTGAGAAGCATATACCAAAACCAGCCCCAAATGGGACAAAATTTGTACCACAGCATGTTGATGCCGCTCCAAGATAGCATGCCAAGTTTCATGAATTTCAGACTATTTTTGGATTTACTAGAATTTAAAAACCAGGCATCTTAATGCTTTGCCGGCAATCAACGGTGCCCTGGTGTTTGAAATTCATTCCAATTTCTTGCATGGGACCTAAGCCTGCACCCAAGGACACATATTTGATTTTTCAACCAATTTATGTGCACTCGAGCATGTGCATGTAGTTCAAATTGGAATTATGCACATAAATGCATTGAAAACTCAGTTAATGCATAAAAATGTCCAAACGAACCCCGAAAAATCACAAAAATTCACACAACCACCTGTTGTTGTATGTTGACATGAGAAAAAAATTGAAATCAATAAGAGGCAATGGATATCATTTCGTCCCCAAAGGTGGGACATTCCCTACCAAAAACCATCATGCTTCTTGTGAGAAGCTCCGGTGTGTGAGAAGCATATACCCAAACCTGCCCCAAATGGGACAAAATTTGTACCATGGCATGTTGATGCCACTCCATGATAGCATGCCAAGTTTAATGAATTTCATACTATTTTTGGATTTACTAGAATTTAAAAACCAGGCATCTTAATGTTTTGCCAGCAATCAACGGTGCCCTGGTGTCTGAAATTCATTCCCATTTCTTGCATGGGACCTAAGCATGCACCCAAGGACACATATTTGTTTTTTCAACCAATTTATGTGCACTCGAGCATGTGCATGTAGTTCAAACTGGAATTATGCACATAAATGCATTGAAAACTCAGTTAATGCATAAAAATGTCCAAACGAACCCCAAAAAATCTCAAAAATTCACACAAAAGACCTGTTGTTCTATGTTGACACGAGAAAAAAAATTGAAAGCAATAAGAGGGAATGGATATCGTTTCGTCCCCAAAGGTGGGACATTCCCTACCAAAAACCATCATGCTTCTTGTGAGAAGCTCCGGTGTGTGAGAAGCATATACCCAAACCTGCCCCAAATGGGACAAAATTTGTACGATGGCGTGTTGATGCCGCTCCATGATAGCATGCCAAGTTTGATGAATTTCAGATGATTTTTGGATTTACTAGAATTTACAAACCAGGCATCTCAATGTTTTGCCGGCAATCAACGGTGCCCTTGTGTTTGAAATTCATTGCCATTTCTTGAATGGGACCCAAGCAGGCACCCAAGGACACAGATTTGATTTTTCAACCAATTTATATGCACTGGAGCATATGCATGTAGTTCAAATTTGAATTATGCACATAAATGCATTGAAAACTCAGTTAATGCATAAAAATGTCCAAACGAACCCCGAAAAAACACAAAAATTCACACAACACTCCTGTTGTTCTATGTTGACATGAGAAAAAAAATTGAAAGCAATCAGAGGCAATGGATATCGTTTCGTCCTCAAAGGTGGGACGTTCCCTACCAAAACCCATCATGCTTGTTGTCAGAAGCTCCAGTTTGTGAGAAGCATATACCCAAACCTGCCCCAAACAGGACAAAGTTTGTACCACGGCATGTTGATGCCGCTCCAAGATAGCACGCCAGATTTCATGAATTTCAGACTCTTTTTGGATTTACTAGAATTTAAAAACCAGGCATCTCAATGTTTTGCCGGCAATCAACGGTGCCCTGGTGTTTGAAATTCATTCCCATTTCTTGAATGGGACCTAAGCAGGCACCCAAGGACATAGATTTGATTTTTCAACTAATTTATATGCACTGGAGCATATGCATGTAGTTCAAATTTGAATTATGCACATAAATGCATTGAAAACTCAGTTAATGCATAAAAATGTCCAAACGAACCCCGAAAAATCACAAAAATTCACACAACACTCCTGTTGTTCTATGTTGACATGAGAAAAAAAAATTGAAAGCAATGAGAGGCAATGGATATCGTTTCGTCCTCAAAGGTGGGACGTTCCCTACCGAAACCCATCATGCTTGTTGTCAGAAGCTACGGTTTGTGAGAAGCGTATACCCAAACCTGCCCCAAACGGGACAAAATTTGCACCACGGCATGTTGATGCCGCTCCAAGATAGCATGCCAAGTTTCATGAATTTCAGACTCTTTTTGGATTTACTAGAATTTAAAAACCAGGCATCTTATTGTTTTGCCGGCAATCAACGGTGCCCTGGTGTCTGAAATTCATTCCCATTTCTTGCATGGGACCTAAGCATGCACCCAAGGACACATGTTTGATTTTTCAACCAATTTATGTGCACTTGAGCATGTGCAGGTAGTTCAAATTGGAATTATGCACATAAATGCATTGAAAACTCAGTTAATGCATAAAAATGTCCAAACGGACCCCGAAAACTCACAACACTCCTGTTGTTCTATGTTGACACGAGAAAAAAATTGAAAGCAATAAGAGGCAATGGATATCGATTCGTCCCCAAAGGTGGGACGTTCCCTACCGAAACCCATCATGCTTGTTGTGAGAAGCTCCGGTTTGTGAGAAGCATATACCCAAACCTGCCCCAAACGGGACAAAATTTGTACCACGGCATGTTGATGCCGCTCCAAGATAGCATGCCAAGTTTAATGAATTTCATACTATTTTTGGATTTACTAGAATTTAAAAACCAGGCATCTTAATGTTTTGCCGGCAATCAACGGTGCCCTCGTGTCTGAAATTCATTCCCATTTCTTGCATGGGACCTAAGCATGCACCCAAGGACACATATTTGTTTTTTCAACCAATTTATGTGCACTTGAGCATGTGCATGTAGTTCAAATTGGAATTATGCACATAAATGCATTGAAAACTCAGTTAATGCATAAAAATGTCCAAACGAACCCCAAAAAATCACAAAAATTCACACAACACACCTGTTGTTCTATGTTGACACGAGAAAAAAAATTGAAAGCAATAAGAGGGAATGGATATCGTTTCGTCCCCAAAGGTGGGACATTCCCTACCAAAAACCATCATGCTTCTTGTGAGAAGCTCCGGTGTGTGAGAAGCATATACCCAAACCTGCCCCAAACGGGACAAAATTTGTACCATGGCGTGTTGATGCAGCTCCATGATAGCATGCCAAGTTTGATGAATTTCAGATGATTTTGGATTTACTAGAATTTACAAACCAGGCATCTCAATGTTTTGCCGGCAATCAACGGTGCCCTCGTGTTTGAAATTCATTCCCATTTCTTGAATGGGACCCAAGCAGGCAACCAAGGACACAGATTTGATTTTTCAACCAATTTATATGCACTGGAGCATATGCATGTAGTTCAAATTTGAATTATGCACATAAATGCATTGAAAACTCAGTTAATGCATAAAAATGTCCAAACGAACCCCGAAAAATCACAAAAATTCACACAACACTCCTGTTGTTCTATGTTGACATGAGAAAAAAAATTGAAAGCAATCAGAGGCAATGGATATCGTTTCGTCCTCATAGGTGGGACGTTCCCTACCGAAACCCATCATGCTTGTTGTCAGAAGCTCCAGTTTGTGAGAAGCATATACTCAAACCTGCCCCAAACGGGACAAAATTTGTACCACGACATGTTGATGCCGCTCCAAGATAGCATGCCAAATCTCATGAATTTCAGACTCTTTTTGAATTTACTAGAATTTGAAAACCAGGCATCTTAATGTTTTGCCGGCAATCAACGGTGCCTTGGTGTCTGAAATTCATTCCCATTTCTTGCATGGGACCTAAGCATGCACCCAAGGACACATCTTTGATTTTTCAACCAATTTATGTGCACCGGAGCATGTGCATGTAGTTCAAATTGGAATTATGCACATAAATGCATTGAAAACTCAGTTAATGCATAAAAATGTCCAAACGGACCCCGAAAACTCACAAAAATTCACACAACACTCCTGTTGTTCTATGTTGACACGAGAAAAAAATTGAAAGCAATAAGAGGCAATGGATATCGATTCGTCCCCAAAGCTGGGACGTTCCCTACCAAAAACCATCATGCTTCTTGTGAGAAGCTCCAGTTTGTGAGAAGCATATACCCAAACCTGCCCCAAATGGGACAAAATTTGTACCATGGCATGTTGATGCCGCTCCATCATAGCGTGCCAAGTTTGATGAATTTCACACGATTTTTGTATTTACTAGAATTTAAAAACCAGGCATCTCAATGTTTTGCCGGCAATCAACGGTGCCCTGGTGTTTGAAATTCATTCCCATTTCTTGAATGGGACCTAAGCATGCACCCAAGGACATAGATTTGATTTTTCAACCAATTTATATGCACTGGAGCATGTGCATGTAGTTCAAATTTGAATTATGCACATATATGCATTGAAAACTCAGTTAATGCATAAAAATGTCCAAACGAACCCCAAAAAATCACAAAAAATTCACACAACACTCCTGTTATTCTATGTTGACACGAGAAAAAAAATTGAAAGCAATCAGAGGCAATGGATATCGTTTCGTCCTCAAAGGTGGGACGTTCCCTACCGAAACCCATCATGCTTGTTGTGAGAAGCTCCGGTTTGTGACAAGCATATACCCAAACCTGCCCCAAACGGGACAGAATTTGTACCACGGCATGTTGATGCCGCTCCAAGATAGCATGCCAAGTTTAATGAATTTCATACTATTTTTGGATTTACTAGAATTTAAAAACCAGACATCTTAATGTTTTGCCGGAAATCAACGGTGCCCTGGTGTCTGAAATTCATTCCCATTTCTTGCATGGGACCTAAGCATGCACCCAAGGACACATATTTGTTTTTTCAACCAATTTATGCGCACTGGAGCATCTGCATGTAATTCAAATTGGAATTATGCACATAAATGCATTGAAAACTCAGTTAATGCAGAAAAAATGTCCAAATGGACGCCGAAAAATCACAAAAATTCACACGACATTCATGTTGTTCTATGTTGACACGAAAAAAATTAAAGCAAATAACAGGCAATGGATATCGATTCATCCCCAAAGGTGGGACGTTCCCTACCAAAAACCATCATGCTTCTTGTGAGAAGCTCCGGTTTATGAGAAGCATATACCCAAACCTGCCCCAAATGGGACAAAATTTGTACCACGGCATGTTGGTGCCGCTCCATAATAGCATGCCAAGTTCCATGAATTTCAGACGATTTTTGGATTTACTAGAATTTAAAAATCAGGCATCTCAATGTTTTGCCGGCAATCAAGGGTGCCCTGGTGTTTGAAATTCATTCCCATTTCTTGCATGGGACCTAAGCATGCACCCAAGGACACAAATATGATTTTTCAACCAATTTGTATGCACTGGAGCATGTGCATGTAGTTCAATTTTGAATTATGCACATAAATGTATTGAAAACTCAGTTAATGCATAAAAATGTCCAAACGAACCACGAAAAATCACAAAAATTCACACAACACTCCTGTTGTTCTATGTTGACACGAGAACAAAATTTGAAAGCAATAAGAGGCAATGGATATCGTTTCGTCCCCAAAGGTTGGTAATTCCCTACCAAAAACCACCATGCTTGTTGTGAGAAGCTCCAGTTTGTGAGAAGCATATACCAAAACTTGCTCCAAATGGGACAAAATTTGTACAACAGCATGTTGATGCCTCTCCATGATAGCATATGAATTTTCATGAATTTCAGACGATTTTTGCATTTAGTATAATATAAAAACCAGGCATCTCAATGTTTTTCTGGAAATCAACGGTGCCCTGGTATTTGAAATTCATTCCCATTTCTTGCATGGGACCTAAGCATGCACCCAAGGACACATATTTGATTTCAACCAATTTATATGCACTGGAGCATGTGCATGTAGTTCAAATTTGAATTATGCACATAAATGCATTGAAAACACCGTTAATGCATAAAAATTTCCAAACGAACCTTGAAAAATCACAAAAATTCACACAACACTCCTGTTGTTCTATGTTGACACGAGAAAAAAATGAAAGCAATCAGAGGTAATGGATATCGTTTCGTCCACAAAGGTGGGACGTTCCCTACCAAAACCCATCATGCTTGTTGTGAGAAGCTCCGGTTTGTGAGAAGCATATACCCAAACCTGCCCCAAATGGGACAAAATTTGTACCACGGCATGTTGATGCCGCTCCATAATAGCATGCCAAGTTTCATGAATTTCAGACGATTTTTGGATTTACTAGAATTTAAAAACCAGGAATCTCAATGTTTTGCCGGCAATCAACGGTGCTCTCGTGTTTGAAATTCATTCCCATTTCCTGCATGGGACCTAAGCATGCACCCAAGCAAACAGAATTGAATTTTCAACCAATTTATATGCACTGGAGCATGCGCATGTAGTTCAAATTTGAATTATGCACATAAATGCATTGAAAACTCTCTTAATGCATAAAAATATCCAAACGAACCCCGAAAAATCACAAAAATTCACACAACACTCCTGTTGTTCTATGTTCACAAAAGAAAAAAAATTGAAAGCAATAAGAGGCAATGGATATCGTTTCGTCCCCAAAGGTGGGACGTTCCCTACCGAAAACCATCATGCTTGTTGTGAGAAGCTCCGATTTGTGAGAAGCATATACCCAAACCTGCCCAATTGGGACAAAATTTGTACCACGACATGTTGATGGGAAGGGGCTGATGCCTTCCCACCCACCCAGGTTCAAGGCATGGTACTTGCAATTTGGGTTTGTTGCACCAATTATACTGTAAGGGGTTCCCTTACAGTCTTTCTGTCAAAAAAATGACATGTTGATGCCGCTCCATGATAGCATGCCAAGTTTCATGAATTTCAGACGAGTTTTGTATTTACTAGAATTTAAAAACCAGTCATCTCATTTTTTTGTCGGCAATCAATGGTGCCCTGGTGTTTGAAATTCATTCCCATTTCTTGCATGGGACCTAAGCATCCACCCAAGGACACGGATTTGATTTTTCAACCAATTTATATGCACAGGAGCATGCACATGTAGTTCAAATTTGAATTATGCACATAAATGCATTGAAAACTCAGTTAATGCATAAAAATGTCCAAACAAACCCCGAAAAATCACAAAAATTCACACAACACTCCTGTTGTTCTATGTTGACACGAGAAAAAAAATTGAAAGCAATCAGAGGCAATGGATATCGTTTCGTCCTCAAAGGTGGGACGTTCCCTACCGAAACCCATCATGGTTGTTGTGAGAAGCTCCGGTTTGTGAGAAGCATATACCCAAACCGGCCCCAAACGGGACAGAATTTGTACCACGGCATGTTGATGCCGCTCCAAGATAGCATGCCAAGTTTAATGAATTTCATACTATTTTTGGAATTACTAGAATTTAAAAACCAGGCATCTTAATGTTTTGTCGGCAATCAACGGTGCCCTGGTGTTTGAAATTCATTCCCATTTCTTGCATGGGACCTAATCATGCACCCAAGGATACATATTTGTTTTTTCAAACAATTTATGTGCACTGGAGCATGTGCATGCAGTTCAAATTGGAATTATGCACATAAATGCATTGAAACTAAGTTAATGCATAAAAATGTCCAAACGGACGCCAAAAAATCACAAAAATTCACACAACACTCTTGTTGTTCTATGTTGACACGAGAAAATAAATGAAAGCAATAAGAGCCAATGGATATCGATTCGTCCCCAAAGGTGGGACGTTCCCTACCAAAAACCATCATGCTTCTTGTGAGAAGCTCCGGTTTGTGAGAAGCATATACCCAAACCTGCCCCAAATGGGACAAAATTTGTACCACGACATGTTGATGCCGCTCCATGATAGCCTGCCAAGTTCCATGAATTTCAGACGATTTTTGGATTTACTAGAATTTAAAAATCAGGCATCTCAATGTTTTTCCGGCAATCAAGGGTGCCCTGGTGTTTGAAATTCATTCCCATTTCTTGCCTAGGACCTAAGCATGCACCCAAGGACACATATTTCATTTTTCAACCAATTTGTATGCACTGGAGCATGTGCATGTAGTTCAATTTCGAATTATGCACATAAATCTCTTGAAAACTCAGTTAATACATAAAAATGTCCAAACGAACCACGAAAAGTCACAAAAATCCACACAACAGTCCTGTCGTTCTATGTTGACACGAGAACAAAATTTGAAAGCAATAAGAGGCAATGGATATCGTTTCGTCCCCAAAGGTTGGTAATTCCCTACCAAAAACCACCATGCTTGTTGTGAGAAGCTCCAGTTTGTGAGAAGCATATACCGAAACTTGCTGCAAATGGGACAAAATTTGTACCACATCATGTTGATGCCGCTCCATGATAGCATGTGAAGTTTCATGAATTTCAGACGATTTTTGCATTTACTATAATATAAAAACCAGGCATCTCAATGTTTTCTCGCAATCAACGGTGCCCTGGTGTTTGAAATTCATTCCCATTTTTTGCATGGGACCTAAGCATGCACCCAAGGACACATATTTGATTTCAACCGATTTATATGCACCGGAGCATGTGCATGTAGTTCAAATTGGAATTATGCACATAAATGCATTGAAAACACCGTTAATGCATAAAAATTTCCAAACGAACCTCGAAAAATCACGAAAATTCACACAACACTCCTGTTGTTCTATGTTGACACAAGAAAAAAATGAAAGCAATCAGAGGCAATGGATATCGTTTCGTCCACAAAGGTGGGACGTTCCCTACCAAAACCCATCATGCTTGTTGTGAGAAGCTCTGGTTTGTGAGAAGCATATACCCAAACCTGCCCCAAATGGGAAAAAATTTGTACCACGACATGTTGGTGCCGCTCCATAATAGCATGCCAAGTTTCATGAATTTCAAACGATTTTTGGATTTACTAGAATTTAAAAACCAGGCATCTCAATGTTGTGCCGGCAGTCAACGGTGCCCTGATGTTTGAAATTCATTCCCATTTCTTGCATGGGACCTAAGCATACACCCAAGGACACATATTTGATTTTTCAACCAATTTATATGCACTGGAGCATGCGCATGTAGTTCAAATTTGAATTATGCACATAAATGCATTGAAAACTCTCTTAATGCATAAAAATGTCCAAACGAATCCCGAAAAAATCACAAAAATTCACACAACACTCCTGTTGTTCTATGTTGACACGAGAAAAAAATTGAAAGCAATAAGAGGCAATGGATATCGTTTCGTCCCCAAAGGTGGGACGTTCCCTACCGAAAACCATCATGCTTGTTGTGAGAAGCTCCGGTTTGTGAGAAGCATATACCCAAACCTGCCCCAATTGGGACAAAATTTGTACCACGACATGTTGATGGGAAGGGGCTGATGCCTTCCCACCCACCCAGGTTCAAGGCATGGTACTTGCAATTTGGGTTTGTTGCACCAATTATACTGTAAGGGGTTCCCTTACAGTCTTTCTGTCAAAAAAATGACATGTAGATGCCGCTCCACGACAGCATGCCAAGTTTCATGAATTTCAGACGAGTTTTGTATTTACTAGAATTTAAAAACCAGTCATCTCATTTTTTTGCCGGCAATCAATGGTGCCCTGGTGTTTGAAATTCATTCCCATTTCTTGCATGGGACCTAAGCATCCACCCAAGGACATGGATTTGATTTTTCAACCAATTTATATGCACTGGAGCATGCGCATGTAGTTCAAATTTGAATTATGCACATAAATGCATTGAAAACTCAGTTAATGCATAAAAATGTCCAAACAAACCCCGAAAAATCACAAAAATTCACACAACACTCCTGTTGTTCTATGTTGACACGAGAAAAAAAATGAAAGCAATCAGAGGCAATGGATATCGTTTCGTCCTCAAAGGTGGGACGTTCCCTACCGAAACCCATCATGCTTGTTGTGAGAAGCTCCGGTTTGTGAGAAGCATATACCCAAACCTGCCCCAAACGGGACGGAATTTGTACCATGGCATCTTGATGCCGCTCCAAGATAGCATGCCAAGTTTAATGAATTTCATACTATTTTTGGAATTACTAGAATTTAAAAACCAGGCATCTTAATGTTTTGTCGGCAATCAACGGTGCCCTGGTGTCTGAAATTCATTCCCATTTCTTGCATGGGACCTAATCATGCACCCAAGGATACATATTTGTTTTTTCAACCAATTTATGTGCACTGGAGCATGTGCATGCAGTTCAAATTGGAATTATGCACATAAATGCATTGAAAACTAAGTTAATGCATAAAAATGTCCAAACGGACGCCAAAAATCACAAAAATTCACACAACACTCTTGTTGTTCTATGTTGACACGAGAAAAAAAATGAAAGCAATAAGAGCCAATGGATATCGATTCTTCCCCAAAGGTGGGACGTTCCCTACCAAAAACCATTATGCTTCTTGTGAGAAGCTCCGGTTTGAGAGAAGCATATACCCAAACCTGCCCCAAATGGGACAAAATTTGTACCACGGCATGTTGATGCCGCTCCATGATAGCCTGCCAAGTTCCATGAATTTCAGACGATTTTTGGATTTACTAGAATTTAAAAATCAGGCATCTCAATGTTTTTCCGGCAATCAAGGGTGCCCTGGTGTTTGAAATTCATTCCCTTTTCTTGCCTGGGACCTAAGCATGCACCCAAGGACACATATTTGATTTTTCAACCAATTTGTATGCACTGGAGCATGTGCATGTAGTTCAATTTCGAATTATGCACATAAATGTCTTGAAAACTCAGTTAATGCATAAAAATGTCCAAACGAACCACGAAAAGTCACAAAAATCCACACAACAGTCCTGTTCTTCTATGTTGACACGAGAACAAAATTTGAAAGCAATAAGAGGCAATGGATATCGTTTCATCCCCAAAGGTTGGTAATTCCCTACGAAAAACCACCATGCTTGTTGTGAGAAGCTCCAGTTTGTGAGAAGCATATACCGAAACTTGCTCCAAATGGGACAAAATTTGTACCACAGCATGTTGATGCCGCTCCATGATAGCATGTGAAGTTTCGTGAATTTCAGACAATTTTTGCATTTACTATAATATAAAAACCAGGCATCTCAATGTTTTCTGGCAATCAACGGTGCCCTGGTGTTTGAAATTCATTCCCACTTCTTGCATGGCACCTAAGCATGCACCCAAGGACACATATTTGATTTTTCAACCAATTTATATGCACTGGAGCATGAGCATGTAGTTCAAATTTGAATTATGCACATAAATGCATTGAAAACTCTCTTAATGCATAAAAATGTCCAAACGAACCCCGAAAAAATCACAAAAATTCACACAACACTCCTGTTGTTCTATGTTGACACGAGAAAAAAATTGAAATCAATAAGAGGCAATGGATATCGTTTCGTCCCCAAAGGTGGGACGTTCCCTACCGAAAACCATCATGCTTGTTGTGAGAAGCTCTGGTTTGTGAGAAGCATATACCCAAACCTGCCCCAATTGGGACAAAATTTGTACCACGACTTGTTGATGGGAAGGGGCTGATGCCTTCCCACCCACCCAGGTTCAAGGCATGGTACTTGCAATTTGGGTTTGTTGCACCAATTATACTGTAAGGGGTTCCCTTACAGTCTTTCTGTCAAAAAAATGACATGTAGATGCCGCTCCATGATAGCATGCCAAGTTTCATGAATTTCAGACGAGTTTTGTATTTACTAGAATTTAAAAACCAGTCATCTCATTTTTTTGCCGGCAATCAATGGTGCCCTGGTGTTTGAAATTCATTCCCATTTCTTGCATGGGACCTAAGCATCCACCCAAGGACACGGATTTGATTTTTCAACCAATTTATATGCACTGGAGCATGCGCATGTAGTTCAAATTTGAATTATGCACATAAATGCATTGAAAACTCAGTTAATGCATAACAATGTCCAAACAAACCCCGAAAAATCACAAAAATTCACACAACACTCCTGTTGTTCTATGTTGACACGAGAAAAAAAATTGAAAGCAATCAGAGGCAATGGATATCGTTTCGTCCTCAAAGGTGGGACGTTCCGTACCGAAACCCATCATGCTTGTTGTGAGAAGCTCCGGTTTGTGAGAAGCATATACCCAAACCTGCCGTAAACGGGACAGAATTTGTACCACGGCATGTTGATGCCGCTCCAAGATAGCATGCCATGTTTAATGAATTTCATACTATTTTTGGAATTACTAGAATTTAAAAACCAGGCATCTTAATGTTTTGTCGGCAATCAACGGTGCCCTGGTGTCTGAAATTCATTCCCATTTCTTGCATGGGACCTAATCATGCACCCAAGGATACATATTTGTTTTTTCAACCAATTTATGTGCACTGGAGCATGTGCATGCAGTTCAAATTGGAATTATGCACATAAATGCATTGAAAACTAAGTTAATGCATAAAAATGTCCAAACGGACGCCAAAAAATCACAAAAATTCACACAACACTCTTGTTGTTCTATGTTGACACGAGAAAAAAATGAAAGCAATAAGAGCCAATGGATATCGATTCGTCCCCAAAGGTGGGACGTTCCCTACCAAAAACCATCATGCATCTTGTGAGAAGCTCCGGTTTGTAAGAAGCATATACCCAAACCTGCCCCAAATGGGACAAAATTTGTACCACGGCATGTTGATGCCGCTCCATGATAGCCTGCCAAGTTCCACGAATTTCAGACGATTTTCGGATTTACTAGAATTTAAAAATCAGGCATCTCAATGTTTTTCCGGCAGTCAAGGGTGCCCTGGTGTTTGAAATTCATTCCCATTTCTTGCCTGGGAGCTAAGCATGCACCCAAGGACACATATTTGATTTTTCAACCAATTTGTATGCACTGGAGCATGTGCATGTAGTTCAATTTCGAATTATGCACATAAATGTCTTGAAAACTCAGTTAATGCATAAAAATGTCCAAACGGACCACCAAAAGTCACAAAAATCCACACAACAGTCCTGTTGTTCTATGTTGACACGAGAACAAAATTTGAAAGCAATAAGAGGCAATGGATATCGTTTCATCCCCAAAGGTTGGTAATTCCCTACCAAAAACTACCATGCTTGTTGTGAGAAGCTCCAGTTTGTGAGAAGCATATACCGAAACTTGCTCCAAATGGGACAAAATTTGTACCACAGCATGTTGATGCCGCTCCATGATAGCATGTGAAGTTTCGTGAATTTCAGACGATTTTTGCATTTACTATAATATAAAAACCAGGCATCTCAATGTTTTCTGGCAATCAACGGTGCCCTGGTGTTTGAAATTCATTCCCACTTCTTGCATGGCACCTAAGCATGCACCCAAGGACATATATTTGATTTTTCAACCAATTTATTTGCACTGGAGCATGCGCATGTAGTTCAAATTTGAATTATGCACATAAATGCATTGAAAACTCTCTTAATGCATAAAAATGTCCAAACGAACCCCGAAAAAATCACAAAAATTCACACAACACTCCTGTTGTTCTATGTTGACACGAGAAAAAAATTGAAATCAATAAGAGGCAATGGATATCGTTTCGTCCCCAAAGGTGGGACGTTCCCTACCGAAAACCATCATGCTTGTTGTGAGAAGCTCCGGTTTGTGAGAAGCATATACCCTAACCTGCCACAATTGGGACAAAATTTGTACCACGACATGTTGATGGGAAGGGGCTGATGCCTTCCCACCCACCCAGGTTCAAGGCATGGTACTTGCAATTTGGGTTTGTTGCACCAATTATACTATAAGGGGTTCCCTTACAGTCTTTCTGTCAAAAAAATGACATGTAGATGCCGCTCCATGAGAGCATGCCAAGTTTCATGAATTTCAGACGAGTTTTGTATTTACTAGAATTTAAAAACCAGTCATCTCATTTTTTTGCCGGCAATCAATGGTGCCCTGGTGTTTGAAATTCATTCCCATTTCTTGCATGGGACCTAAGCGTCCACCCAAGGACACGGATTTGATTTATCAACCAATTTATATGCACTGGAGCATGCGCATGTAGTTCAAATTTGAATTATGCACATAAATGCATTGAAAACTCAGTTAATGCATAACAATGTCCAAACAAACCCCGAAAAATCACAAAAATTCACACAACACTCCTGTTGTTCTATGTTGACACGAGAAAAAAAATTGAAAGCAATCAGAGGCAATGGATATCGTTTCGTCCTCAAAGGTGGGACGTTCCGTACCGAAACCCATCATGCTTGTTGTGAGAAGCTCCGGTTTGTGAGAAGCATATACCCAAACCTGCCCCAAACGGGACAGAATTTGTACCACGGCATGTTGATGCCGCTCCAAGATAGCATGCCAAGTTTAATGAATTTCATACTATTTTTGGAATTACTAGAATTTAAAAACCAGGCATCTTAATGTTTTGTCGGCAATCAACGGTGCCCTGGTGTCTGAAATTCATTCCCATTTCTTACATGGGACCTAATCATGCACCCAAGGATACATATTTGTTTTTCAACCAATTTATGTGCACTGTAGCATGTGCATGTAGTTCAAATTGGAATTATGCACATAAATGCATTGAAAACTAAGTTAATGCATAAAAATGTCCAAACGGACGCCAAGAAATCACAAAAATTCACACAACACTCTTGTTGTTCTATGTTGACACGAGAAAAAAAAAGAAAGCAATAAGAGCCAATGGATATCGATTCGTCCCCAAAGGTGGGACGTTCCCTACCAAAAACCATCATGCTTCTTGTGAGAAGCTCCGGTTTGTGAGAAGCATATACCCAAACCTGCCCCAAATGGGACAAAATTTGTACCACGGCATGTTGATGCCGCTCCATGACAGCCTGCCAAGTTCCACGAATTTCAGACGATTTTTGGATTTACTAGAATTTAAAAATCAGGCATCTCAATGTTTTTCCGGCAATCAAGGGTGCCCTGGTGTTTGAAATTCATTCCCATTTCTTGCCTGGGACCTAAGCATGCACCCAAGGACACATATTTGATTTTTCAACCAATTTGTATGCACTGGAGCATGTGCATGTAGTTAAATTTCGAATTATGCACATAAATGTCTTGAAAACTCAGTTAATGCATAAAAATGTCCAAACGAACCACGAAAAGTCACAAAAATCCACACAACAGTCCTGTTCTTCTATGTTGACACGAGAACAAAATTTGAAAGCAATAAGAGGCAATGGATATCGTTTCATCCCCAAAGGTTGGTAATTCCCTACCAAAAACCACCATGCTTGTTGTGAGAAGCTCCAGTTTGTGAGAAGCATATACCGAAACTTGCTCCAAATGGGACAAAATTTGTACCACAGCATGTTGATGCCGCTCCATGATAGCATGTGAAGTTTCATGAATTTCAGACGATTTTTGCATTTACTATAATATAAAAACCAGGCATCTCAATGTTTTCTCGCAATCAACGGTGCCCTGGTGTTTGAAATTCATTCCCACTTCTTGCATGGCACCTAAGCATGCACCCAAGGACACATATTGATTTTTAAACCAATTTATATGCACTGGAGCATGCGCATGTAGTTCAAATTTGAATTATGCACATAAATGCATTAAAACTCTCTTAATGCATAAAAATGTCCAAACGAACCCCGAAAAAATCACAAAAATTCACACAACACTCCTGTTGTTCTATGTTGACACGAGAAAAAAAATTCAAAGCAATCAGAGGCAATGGATATCGTTTCGTCCTCAAAGGTGGGACGTTCCGTACCGAAACCCATCATGCTTGTTGTGAGAAGCTCCGGTTTGTGAGAAGCATATACCCAAACCTGCCCCAAACGGGACAGAATTTGTACCACGGCATGTTGATGCCGCTCCAAGATAGCATGCCAAGTTTAATGAATTTCATACTATTTTTGGAATTACTAGAATTTAAAAACCAGGCATCTTAATGTTTTGTCGGCAATCAACGGTGCCCTGGTGTCTGAAATTCATTCCCATTTCTTGCATGGGACCTAATCATGCACCCAAGGATACATATTTGTTTTTTCAACCAATTTATGTGCACTGTAGCATGTGCATGTAGTTCAAATTGGAATTATGCACATAAATGCATTGAAAACTAGGTTAATGCATAAAAATGTCCAAACGGACGCCAAAAAATCACAAAAATTCACACAACACTCTTGTTGTTCTATGTTGACATGAGAAAAAAAATGAAAGCAATAAGAGCCAATGGATATCGATTCGTCCCCAAAGGTGGGACGTTCCCTACCAAAAACCATCATGCTTCTTGTGAGAAGCTCCGGTTTGTGAGAAGCATATACCCAAACCTGCCCCAAATGGGACAAAATTTGTACCACGGCATGTTGAAGCCGCTCCATGATAGCCTGCCAAGTTCCATGAATTTCAGACGATTTTTGGATTGACTAGAATTTAAAAATCAGGCATCTCAATGTTTTTCCGGCAATCAAGGGTGCCCTGGTGTTCGAAATTCATTCCCATTTCTTGCCTGGGACCTAAGCATGCACCCAAGGACACATATTTGATTTTTGAACCAATTTGTATGCACTGGAGCATGTGCATGTAGTTCAATTTCGAATTATGCACATAAATGTCTTGAAAACTCAGTTAATACATAAAAATGTCCAAACGAACCACGAAAAGTTACAAAAATCCACACAACAGTCCTGTTGTTCTATGTTGACACGAGAACAAAATTTGAAAGCAATAAGAGGCAATGGATATCGTTTCATCCCCAAAGGTTGGTAATTCCCTACCAAAAACCACCATGCTTGTTGTGAGAAGATCCAGTTTGTGAGAAGCATATACCGAAACTTGCTCCAAATGGGACAAAATTTGTACCACAGCATGTTGATGCCGCTCCATGATAGCATGTGAAGTTTCGTGAATTTCAGACAATTTTTGCATTTACTATAATATAAAAACCAGGCATCTCAATGTTTTCTGGCAATCAACGGTGCCCTGGTGTTTGAAATTCATTCCCACTTCTTCCATGGCACCTAAGCATGCACCCAAGGACACATATTTGATTTCAACCGATTTATATGCACTGGAGCATGTGCATGTAGTTCAAATTTGAATTATGTACATAAATGCATTGAAAACACCGTTAATGCATAAAAATTTCCAAACGAACCTCGAAAAATCACAAAAATTCACACAACACTCCTGTTGTCCTATGTTGACACAAGAAAAAAAATGAAAGCAATCAGAGGCAATGGATATCGTTTCGTCCACAAAGGTGGGACGTTCCCTACCAAAACCCATCATGCTTGTTGTGAGAAGTTCCGGTTTGTGAGAAGCATATACCCAAACCTGCCCCAAATGGGACAAAATTTGTACCACGACATGTTGGTGTCGCTCCATAATAGCATGCCAAGTTTCATGAATTTCAGACGATTTTTGGATTTACTAGAATTTAAAAACCAGGCATCTCAATGTTGTGCCGGCAATCAATGGTGCCCTCATGTTTGAAATTCATTCCCATTTCTTGCATGGGACCTAAGCATGCACCCAAGGACACATATTTGATTTTTCAACCAATTTATATGCACTGGAGCATGCGCATGTAGTTCAAATTTGAATTATGCACATAAATGCATTGAAAACTCAGTTAATGCATAAAAATGTCCAAACGAACCCCGAAAAATAAAAAAAATTCACACAACACTCCTATTGTTCTATGTTGACACGAGAAAAAAAATTGAAAGCAATCAGAGGCAATGGATATCGTTTCGTCCTCAAAGGTGGGACGTTCCCTACCGAAACCCATCATGCTTGTTGTGAGAAGCTCCGGTTTGTGAGAAGCATACCCAAACCTGCCCCAAACGGGATGAAATTTGTACCACGGCATGTTGATGCCGCTCCAAGATAGCATGCCAAGTTTAATGAATTTCATACTATTTTTGGAATTACTAGAATTTAAAAACCAGGCATCTTAATGTTTTGTCGGCAATCAACGGTGCCCTGGTGTCTGAAATTCATTCCCATTTCTTGCATGGGACCTAATCATGCACCCAAGGATACATATTTGTTTTTTCAACCAATTTATGTGCACTGGAGGATGTGCATGCATTTCAAATTGGAATTATGCACATAAATGCATTGAAAACTAAGTTAATGCATAAAAATGTCCAAACGGACGCCAAAAAATCACAAAAATTCACACAACACTCTTGTTGTTCTATGTTGACACGAGAAAAAAAATGAAAGCAATAAGAGCCAATGGATATCGATTCGTCCCCAAAGGTGGGACGTTCCCTACCAAAAACCATCATGCTTCTTGTGAGAAGCTCCGGTTTGTGAGAAGCATATACCCAAACCTGCCCCAAATGGGACAAAATTTGTACCACGGCATGTTGATGCCGCTCCATGATAGCCTGCCAAGTTCCATGAATTTCAGACGATTTTTGGATTTACTAGAATTTAAAAATCAGGCATCTCAATGTTTTTCCGGCAATCAAGGGTGCCCTGGTGTTTGAAATTCATTCCCATTTCTTGCCTGGGACCTAAGCATGCACCCAAGGACACATTTTTGATTTTTCAACCAATTTGTATGCACTGGAGCATGTGCATGTAGTTCAATTTCGAATTATGCACATAAATGTCTTGAAAACTCAGTTAATGCATAAAAATGTCCAAACGAACCACGAAAAGTCACAAAAATCCACACAACAGTCCTGTCGTTCTATGTTGACACGAGAACAAAATTTGAAAGCAATAAGAGGCAATGGATATCGTTTCGTCCCCAAAGGTTGGTAATTCCCTACCAAAAACCACCATGCTTGTTGTGAGAAGCTCCAGTTTGTGAGAAGCATATACCGAAACTTGCTGCAAATGGGACAAAATTTGTACCACATCATGTTGATGCCGCTCCATGATAGCATGTGAAGTTTCATGAATTTCAGACGATTTTTGCATTTACTATAATATAAAAACCAGGCATCTCAATGTTTTCTGGCAATCAACGGTGCCCTGGTGTTTGAAATTCATTCCCATTTCTTGCATGGGACCTAAGCATGCACCCAAGGACACATATTTGATTTCAACCGATTTATATGCACTGGAGCATGTGCATGTAGTTCAAATTTGAATTATGCACATAAATGCATTGAAAACACCGTTAATGCATAAAAATTTCCAAACGAACCTCGAAAAATCACAAAAATTCACACAACACTCCTGTTGTTCTATGTTGACACAAGAAAAAAAATGAAAGCAATCAGAGGCAATGGATATCGTTTCGTCCACAAAGGTGGGACGTTCCCTACCAAAACCCATCATGCTTGTTGTGAGAAGCTCCGGTTTGTGAGAAGCATATACCCAAACCTGCCCCAAATGGGACAAATTTTGTACCACGACATGTTGGTGCCGCTCCATAATAGCATGCCAAGTTTCATGAATTTCAGACGTTTTTTGGATTTACTAGAATTTAAAAACCAGGCATCTCAATGTTGTGCCGGCAATCAACGGTGCCCTCATGTTTGAAATTCATTCCCATTTCTTGCATGGGACCTAAGCATACACCCAAGGACACATATTTGATTTTTCAACCAATTTATATGCACGGGAGCATGCGCATGTAGTTCAAATTTGAATTATGCACATAAATGCATTGAAAACTCTCTTAATGCATAAAAATGTCCAAACGAACCCCGAAAAAATCACAAAAATTCACACAACACTCCTGTTGTTCTATGTTGACACGAGAAAAAAATTTGAAAGCAATAAGAGGCAATGGATATCGTTTCGTCCCCAAAGGTGGGACGTTCCCTACCAAAAACCATCATGCTTGTTGTGAGAAGCTCCGGTTTGTGAGAAGCATATACCCAAACCTGCCCCAATTGGGACAAAATTTGTACCACGACATGTTGATGGGAAGGGGCTGATGCCTTCCCACCCACCCAGGTTCAAGGCATGGTACTTGCAATTTGGGTCTGTTGCACCAATTATACTGTAAGGGGTTCCCTTACAGTCTTTCTGTCAAAAAAATGACATGTAGATGCCGCTCCATGATAGCATGCCAAGTTTCATGAATTTCAGACGAGTTTTGTATTTAATAGAATTTAAAAACCAGTCATCTCATTTTTTTCCGGCAATCAATGGTGCCCTGGTGTTTGAAATTCGTTCCCATTTCTTGCATGGGACCAAAGCATGCACCCAAGGACACGAATTTGATTTTTCAACCAATTTATATGCACTGGAGCATGCGCATGTAGTTCAAATTTGAATTATGCACATAAATGCATTGAAAACTCAGTTAATGCATAAAAATGTCCAAACACACCCCAAAAAATCACAAAATTTCACACAACACTCCTGTTGTTCTATGTTGACACGAGAAAAAAAAAATTGAAAGCAATAAGAGGCAATGGATATCGTTTCGTCCCCAAAGGTGGGACGTTCCCTACCGAAAACCATCATGCTTGTTGTGAGAACCTCCGGTTTGTGAGAAGCATATACCCAAACCTGCCCCAAATGGGAAAAATTTGTACCACGGCATGTTGATGCCGCTCCATGATAGCGTGCCAAGTTTCATGAATTTCAGACGATTTTTGAATTTACTAGAATTTAAAAACCAGGCATCTCAATGTTTTGCCGACAATCAACGGTGCCATGGTGTTTGAAATTCATTCTCATTTCTTGCATGGGACCTAAGCATGCACCTAAGGAGACAGATTTGTTTTTTCAACCAATTTATATGCACTAGAGCATGCACATATAGTTCAAATTTGAATTATGCACATGAATGCATTGAAAACTCACTTAATGCATAAAAATGTCCAAACAAACCCTGAATAATTCCAGTTCTTTTATGATCACTGCAGATAAAAGGTCTAGTAATTCAAACACCGTCCATGGCCGCTGTGACCCCATTATGTAATTCAAATCAAGACCAAAAATGAAGTTGATGCCACACAGTTTATTATAACCAACCGTGTGAGATGCAGCACAAAATATCTTTGCCCCGTGTCTGAATAATGGACCATGTCTGATGACACTTTGCGCGCCAGTTTTTTTGGCTGAAGCGATTGTAAATTATCGGCTTCCGCGGAAATATCTACCTCCCCGCCCCCTCCCCCTTACCAAAAGCCACCTTTCCCCTCTTTCCGCCTTCCTTTCCAAGTTGAAACCTTCACGCCTTGCTTGCAGCGCCGCCGCCTCCTCGCATGTGACCCTCCTTCACGCTCCTCGGCCTCTCCTATTCAGGCAGGTAATCCACACCCGACCCCATCCTCCTCCTCCTTCCACATCCCAAATGCCCCTACCGCCGGCGCGAGCGCGACACCTTCCACCCAAATCACCGACCCCTCCACCAAATAAGCGCCGGCCTAAGCCATGGTGCACGCAGTATAGCCAGCACCTCAAGGAGCATTCGGCAGCGGAGAAGCAAATCGCGGCCGCACGCGCAGATGAAGTCGCGATGGCTGCCATTCGTGCCGACCCCCAGATCTTGAAGGAGCACCTTGCCATTTGCTAGCTACGCCGGTTAAGCATGCTCGGTTTACCCGTTGCGTGTTCTGCTCCTGCCTTTCCTTCACAAATTCTAGTGAATTGTGCTATCTAATTTTACCATGCAATCTGTTGCTCTAGTGTATATGTTCTATATGTCGTGCAGTGTGGTGCTCACTTATTAACTGTTTTGTTAATTAGTTGTTGTCTTTAGTTAACTGTTTGGTTCAATTCTGCAAATGTGATGTTCAATTCTTCAGGCTGCAATTTTGTATTGTCTTCCATGTGAGAAATAAATCAAATTTATCTTTACAAAATTGTGGGTGCATTCTGTTATTGTATACCATGTGAGGAATAAATTGAATTTGGCTGTAGTAAATACATGAGAAACAAATACAATTGCTACAATTGGCTGTAGTTAACTGTTTGGTTAACTGTCTGATCTTCTATTAGGAGTATCTTATATTGTGCAATGTGGTGCTCAGTTAATGTTTGGTTCATTTGTTGTGGTGTTTAGTTAACTCCTTGGTTCAATTCTGGAATGCGATGTCCAATTGTCCTGGGTAGAATTTTGTATTGTTGTGCATGTGATGAATAAATCGTATTTAGCTGCAGTTAATACATGAGAAACATATACAAGTGCTATATTTCCTAATTCTTAATCATGCTTGGTTTGGATAAATGGGTTTTCCGTGTGGCCTCAATTAATCTGATGAATATGCAATGTGATTATTTTTCATCAAAATATTTTACTGATAGCATGCGAAACCTTACTTAACCTAATGACTAACTACCTTATATGTGTTGCAGGGAAACAATGGGAAGCACTAAGGTTTAAAATCGAGGTTAGCACGTGCATGGTCCGTTGTCTAATAGCACATTATTGTGCAATTGCAGGAACCATTCTAATATTTAGGTTTTTAACAATTTGGTCTTGCACATGTAGGTCCTGCTGTCAGAGGTTTTGACCCACTGTTCGACCCTTCTTGCATATGGGGAAATGAGTTGTCCATGAATATCAGTCAAGTCAAGAAACTCAGAAAGATTGTTAGGATAAAGAAATTAGCAAACAAACAACAAGATCTTTGTCTGCACAATGAACAAGATATCAGTTCACTACAGGATGGTACTAACTATTATACCTTGCCTTTTTTATTCCTTTGCCCCATTTACAACATAGAGAAGATATTTATGCACATCCTTGTTTTCAGGCCTTTCCAAAGCAGTTCACTTATGATTACCTCTCAAACCACCTGTATGGTCAGGAGGCGAGGAAGGTATTCATACAACACCCACGGTTCAATATTGAAGTGTTCCTGAAGAGGACGAAGGATGGACGGTCAATTATCCATAGGCACTGGCCTAAAGTTACAAAGACCTTCAACATCAATGAAGGCTCAATATTCGCCTTCTGCTTCAGCAGTTTTCGAGATGAGATACATCTGTCTATGTACCGTCTATGATGCTAATTTCGAAAGGTTATAGATGTTGCATGTGAAACTTGGTCCTGGTGTAGTTGTGTAATGGGGTAGCTGAGTGCTGAAGGTATATGATGTTGTACTCTGATGTATTTCAGTTATGAAAATGAAATATATCGTGTGCTTAATATGAACTGTCAATTAGATTAATAAATGGATTATGAATAATCGGATAATTAGCCTGCTAATTGGGGTTTGCTATTGCAAACAGTTGTTGAAAAAATACCATGGGCGATGACCTCAGGCAACGCACACCGTTTCTAGGAATAAACCATGTTGGATCAATGAACCACACACGACTTTCTCTTGAAACTGTTTGCGTTAGGCCACCTTGCGCAAATGTTTACCACATGAAAACGGTGTGTGATGGACAGCCTTTGCCACACAGTTTCTTCCACGGACCGTGTGTGATATATTCAATAACGCAAGCGATTTAACGGGAAAAATTGTGTGTGATGTACCTGTGAATGGAAACGTTTTCCTTGGAGCGACTGTGTGGGATGTACATACGAACAAAACATTTAGCGGGGACTGACTGTGTGGGATGTACTTGTGTCCGGAAACAATTTCGCCGTATAATTGTATTTTTTAGCTCTATTGTACGTATTTCCGAATTTGAGAGCTCGCCGGTCGCACACGACCTCATTTTGCCGAACGTGTGTGCCAGGAGGGCATATCCCCAGCGGTTTCTGGGTCGTGTGGGAAGGACCCCCCTATCGCCCACACTCACTTGGCGACGGTTCCAAATGCCGTCGCGGAAAGGGGTTAATAACCGTTTGTTTAGGAGCTCGTTGTACTATTGCTTCTAGGGATTTCCTAGATAGTTGTGCAGGTTGTGTTTTCAGGGAACGTACTATTGGACAAGCTGAAGAATTATTGAATAACATATTGAAAAATTATGATGATTGGACTCTTCCTGAACCACCGCTTAAACCTACTCCAAAGAAGAGGGGTATCTTATATCTCAGTCCTAAAGATATGCAAGGGGCAAAGAAATCTATGAAAGAAAAAGGTATTAAAACTGAGGATGTTAAAAATTTACCTCCTATTGAAGAAATACATGGGCTTGATACACCACCACCACCTAAGGTGGTAGACGTAAATTCTTTAATGAAGTTCAATGATAATGACAATCCTTATAATATGCATCGTAACCAATGCCTTTATGAGTTTGAAAATTACAATAGGAAGCAAGATCACTTGAATGCAAATATTATGAAACAATTGAAATATAATTCTGATATGATTGCTCGCTTGAGTGACTTGTTATTTAGAATCTCAAATGATGTTAGAGGTGTGGGAAAGCATGCGTCTATGGTTCATACTCAACTAGAACAAGTTGCTAAATCTCAAAGAGAATTTCTTGATATAATGAATAATAATATCAATAATCATGATGTTAGAGTAATTACTAGAGGAGGTAGAATGACTTAGGAACCACTTTATCCTGAGGGGCACCCAAAAAGAATTGAACAAGACTCCCAAAGAGTTACTACTGATGCACCTAGTCCTTCTAAAAGGAAAAAGAAGAAGAAAAATAATAGGATTTTGCATGCCTCTTGTTGACGCTCAAAAGTGGCACGATCATGAAGAGTAGCTTGAAGATATATCAAGATTAATTCAAACTTATTATTGAAAGTCACCATGGGATGGCTTTCTTGGAGAAGATCAAGATGCACATGAAGATGGTCTAAAACAGAGCTCCGATGCAAATGTTATGACAAGTTCAAAGATGCTCATGTTGACACAAGATTAAAGAATGGCTTGAAACCCAATTAAGGTGGCCTCAAATGGAAAACATTTCAACATGAAATTTGTGCGTCTCCTCAAAGCGGTTGATTTTGTTATAAAAAACATCTCAATAGGAGTTCGTATACAAAAGTTAGAGCCAAAAATGATTTCCCACTTAAGTCAACTAAAAAGAAAGATGATGAAGAATTTGAATGCTCTGTTGAAATGATTAGGCCAGTCTTTTTCGTACTCGCTTGACTGATATCTTGAAAATGCCTCCTTATGCAAAGTACATGAAAGACATCATCACCAACAAGAGAAAAATACCGGAAGCTAAATTCTCCACCATGCTTGCTAATTATACTTTTAAAGATGGAGTACCTAAAAAACATGGAGATCCGGGAATCCCCACTATACCTTGCTCCATCAAAAGAAACTATGTGAAAACTACTTTATGTGATTTAGGAGCTGGTGTTAGTGTTATGCCTTTCTCTTTATATAAAAGACTTGATTTGAATAAACACACACCTACTGAAATATCTTTGCAAATGGCTCATAAATCAACTGTCATACCTATCGGTATTTGTGAGGATGTGCCCGTTGTTGTTGCTAATGTTACTACTTTGACTGACTTTGTTATACTTGAGATGCCCGAGGATGACAATATGTCGATTATTCTTGGTAGACCCTTCTTGAATACTTCAGGGGCTGTTATTGATTGCAATAAAAGCAAGGTCACTTTTCATATCAATGGTAATAAGCACAAGGTGCACTTTCCGAAGAAACAATTCCAAGTGAATGGTATTAATGTTATTGAAAATCTCCGGCAATCACTTTTGGAAGTTTTCAACTACCTCTACCTACTGCCAAACAGAAATATGAAATGCTTATTGTTGGGGACATCCATATCCCCGTTGAGGTAACTTAGTGATTTACGGAAGTTCTTCGGTTTCATGGTAATCGAAAATGGTTGTTAATAAGACTTGATCAACCTTATTAATGGATCATTTTTCTAGAGGTATGAAGTTGATGAATTTAGTAGGCACTACTTTCTATCCCTGCCTTTTGTTTTCTTTTTTATTAGTTATATAAAATAAAGTGCTATGTTTTGTCTCTTTTCTAAATTTCCCATGCAATAAAAAAATGACCCAAAAATAAAAGTTCTCAGAATGCTCTAAAAATTTAATACGATTTTTTCTGAATATTTAAGAATTTTTGGTGCAAATAACATCACAGGGAGGTGCACCAGGTGGGCACAACCCACCTGGGCGCGCCATGACCCCCAGGCACGCCCTGGTGAGTTGTGGTCCCCACGTGGGCCCCCTCACTTATCTCTTCATCCCACATCACCACCTACCTCCAGAAAAAATCACCATTGCTCTCTCTCTCTCTCTCTCTCTCTCTCTCTCGTGTTCTTGCTCCCGAACCCGCGGATTTTGATCTGTTTGCTCGAAGCTCCATTTCCGAAACTGTTTCGGGGAATTGTTGCTTGGTATGTGACTCCTCCATTGGTCCAATTAGTTTTTGCTTTAGTGGTTAATATTTTGAACAATTAGTTACTCTTGGTGCTGCTGTAGATGAGCTTGCATGTTGAATTCTTAGATTTCTAAGTACTTTGAATGCTTGATATGGCCCCAATGCATCCCTATGAGTTCGATCTTGTGAAGTTCTTTTGAGAAAAAAAATTGTGGACTAAAAAAGTTCAGATTTTTTTCATAGAAAAAAGATGAGTTTCTTTAGGAAGTTTGCTTCCAAGAAGAACTCCAAGGGAGTTATTGGGGAGTCATCTGACAATGATCTCCACACCCGGAGAATGGCGGAGGTACGGTTGTGCGAATGGCCGCATAACCCGTTCATGGAAGGGCCCAGAATCCTTCAAGAGTTTGCACAATATGTTGCTAATGCCGGCCTCACCAACATCATCGCAGCCGAATGTGAACAGTATCATCTCCTTTAAAATTCCTTCTTGGTGATTACCAAGTTAGGCCAAAAGCCTAATATTGGGGGAGTACGTATTTCCACCGACATTACATTCATGTTCACACATTTCATTCCCATTGTCGGTGTCCACACTTTTTCATTGTATCATCCATGTTAATTTATTTTCTTGCTTTCTTCTTGTGTGTTTGAAAAACTTTGAGAAAATCCAAAAATATATTTCCTGCTTCTTTTCGGTCTTTTCTTCCTAGTTTAGATTATTGTAGTACTAAAAAGAAAACCCAAAAAGATTTCCTTCTTCTTCTTTAGCTTTTTGGGAGCTTTCCCGTGTAAATAGTTTTTCTCGTTTTTGTTTTCCCCCTTTTATTTGCTCGTTTAAGAAAAAAAACTCCAAAAATATTTCAGTGTGTTTCTCTGAATTCCTTTTCCCTTTTTACTGAGTCATACCGAGGAGAAGACCACGATGAAAATGTTGAGTGGCTCTCATATGCATTATTTTTGATCTAACGAAGATCCCATATTACTTTGTCTTCTCCTTTTGAATAAAATATTTGCAGATTCCAGCTTAGTCCACGGCACTCTTGCACTATTATTATTTTCAAATCGTTCGGTCATGCAAGTGAAAGACAATAATGACGATATTTGATGAACTGGCTGTGGCAGAGAGAAACGGGTATGGACTCAACTTGTTCTATTTTTGTAAATATGTTCAACCTAGTATCCATGATTCAGCCTATTATGATCAAACATGTTTACAATGACAATTAGAGATTATAGTTTCTCTGAAGTAGCTAGGAGTGGATAATGATTTATCTTGGATGTCAACATTGCGTTAAAATGATTGTGATGTAGTATGATGATATGGTATCCTCCTCTGAATGTTCGAGTGGCTTGACTTGGCACATGTTCGTGCATGTAGTCGAATCAAAACCAACATAGCCTCTATGATATTTATGTTCCTGGTGTTCATATCCTACTCAAGCTAGTATCCAATGTTACTTGTGCATAATGCATGTTCATGACCGTTTTCGCTCTCTAGCTAGCCGCTTCTCAACCTATTTGATAGCCTTCACCTGTACTAAGCGAGAATTCTGCTTGTGCATCAAAAACCTGAAACCCAAGTTATTCCAGATGAGTCCACCATACCTACCTATATGCGGTATTACCCTGCCATCCTAAGTATATTTGCATGTGCCACCTCTAAAAACTTCAAATAAATATCCTTTTTTGTGTGTCTGGATAGTTCATAGAGTGGCAGCAGGTAGTCAGTATCTTCCATGCTAAGCGGGTTATTCTCATGATGAGTGTTTATTCACTCGTCCTTGCACGAGAGGGGCAGTAATAGGGATTCCCAGCCCCGAACTCAAATTACAAATAATTAAACAAAACTCCCCCGTGACTACTGTTAGTATGGACGGCACCCGTTGTTTCAGACAAGCCGTGGAGTGTGATTGTTGGTGGAGGGGGAGTAAACCTTTTACTTTTATCACTTGGGAACCTCCACTAATGTGTTTAGCATGGAAGATGCCGATAACTAATGGCCGTGAAGTAAACAAGAAGGGTGCATTTCTCAAAATTTCATTTACATCTGTTTTAAAAACTTGAGCTCTGGCACCACTTCAAATCACTGCTTCCCTTTGCAAAGGGACTATCTATTTACTTCTATGTCGTGTCAGCACCTTCTCAAATAAGCGCCAGAACCTGAGAGCACTATTGTCATCCTCATGCATTGTGTGTAGCTAATGTTAGGTGCATCATGAATGGATCTTTTCTTCCATGAATTACAATGTTTAGTCGTTGCTTGAACTTTGGAGGTGCTCTGCATTTATGTTTTGCAGTCTCAGAAAGGGCTAGCGAGATACCACTATTGTCATATTATATCATGGTTGTTTTGACAACGTGTTGCCGTTTGAGATATCTTATTATTGCTCACTAGCTGATTATGTCATTGATATGAGTTAATATAATTTTTAAGAGTTATTGTCAACATGGTTAGTTATAATCTTGGTTGAAAACCTGGGTGCTGTTTAAGCTTATTTATGTAAACAACTGCAAAAGAGTTCGTAAAAGTTTTTCTTTTTCACTTTCAGTTTATCAACTGAAATGCTTGAGGGCAAGGAAAGGTTTAAGCTTGGGGGAGTTGATACGTCTCCGTCGTATCTACTTCTCCTAATGGTTTTCCTCTTGTTTTGGACTCTAATTTGCATTATTTGAATGAAACTAACCCGGACTGACGCTGTTTTTAGCAGAACTACCATGGTGTTGTTTGTGTGCAGAAATAAAAGTTCTCGGATTGGAACAAAACTTTGAGAGGAAATTTTATACAAATAAAGATAATTTCTGGAGCCAAGAACAGCCAGAGGGGGCACCTGGGTGGGCACAACCCACCAGGGTGCCCCCAGGTGGGTTGTCCCCACCTGGTGGCCCCGCAGACCCTGAAACCGATGCTATAAAATCACATATTTCTAGAGAAAACCAGGGAGAAAGAATTATCGCATTTCACGAGACAGAGCCGCCGCCACCTCCTGTTCTTCATCAGGAGGCCAGATCTGGAGTCCGTTTGGGGCTACGAAGAAGGGGATCTTCGATCTTCGTCATCACCAACCCTTCTCCATCGCCAATTCCATGATGCTCCCCAATGGGAGTGGGTAATTCCTTCGTAGGCTTGCTGGTCGGGGAGGAGTTGGATGAGATTCATCATGTAATCGAGTTAGTTTTGGTAGGGTTTGATCCCTAGTATCCATTATGTTCTGAGCTGATGCTGTTATGACTTTTCCATGCTTAATGCTTGTCACTTTCGGCCCGGGTGCCATGATTTCAAATCTGAACCGTTTATGTTATCACCATTATACCTATGTTCTAGATCCGATCTTGCAAGTTATACTCACCTAATACGTGTTATGATTCGGCAATCCCGGAGTGACAATAGTCGGGACACTTCCCGATGATGACCGTAGTTTGAGGAGTTCATGTATTCACCGTGTGTTAATGCTTTGTTTCGGTTCTCTATTAAAAGGAGGCCTTAATATCCCTTAGTTTCCAATAGGACCCCGCTGCCAGGGAGGGTAGGACAAAAGATGTCATGCAAGTTCTTTCCATAAGCACATATGACTATTTATGGAATTCATGCCTATATTATATTTATGAACTGGAGACAGTGACGTATCGCCCTAGGTTATGACTGTTATATGATGAATATCATCCAAAAAATTCACCGATCCGATGCCTATGAATTTGTCTTATATTGTTCTTGCTAAGTTACTATTGCTATTGTTACCGTTGCACTTGCTACAAAATCATTGCTATCACTGTTACCGTTACTGTTGCTGTTGTTACTACTATCAAAACTATCATACTACTTTGGTACTAATAACTTTGCTGCAGATAATAATCTCCAGGTGTGGTTGAATTGACAACTCAGCTGCTAATAGTTTCAAATATTCTTTGGCTCCCCTTGTGTTGAATCAATAAATTTGGGTCGAATACTCTACCCTCGAAAACTGTTGCGATCCCCGATACTTGTGGGTTATCATTGGCCTTATAACCTACCGCCGGAGATCTTGATGGTAGAGAAAGGGTCAGATCCTGATTTTTTTAAACCGAGGTCAGATCTGATTAAATTTACAAAAAAGTTAAAACACTAAATTTGTCCATAGCAAGAGCAAGCATTGTCATCGTCGCCATGGCTACACTAGTGCACTACCCAGGCTATACTCTAATAGGCGTCGTTTCGGGATGGATATGGCTACGGTCCAGTGCTGGCAGCCCTGAAAGCAGACCAGTACTTGCACCAATACAGTAATGTAGTATTTTGCAAGTCTTGTGTGGCCTTCACTGTATTGCAATGCCAAAACTGTCATACTACTACGTCTCCAAATCTTTCACCAGTGCAATATAACAAGTACAACTATACATACAACGAATAAGAAGATGTAGTAACAAGTGGACAGTATTTTGGAAGTGCCAACAGCTACACCCTCCGCAATTATTTCCTCCAGCTTCCGAATGTTTTCTATGTTATGCAATGACCAACTTGACAAATCAACCATTTACTTTCTCCATATATATATGGTGGGTCTATTATGATAACACCCCTTAAGACCTTATCCTGATAAGATATAACCTTATACTGCTAACACCTCCCGACGCGCAGCACATAGCGAGCCGAACCAATCTAACCGCCTTCAGCAAAAATAAAAATAAAATGAACTCCCACGACCTCACCTCCTCTCCTCCACACAGCCCCAATCCCCACGACCTCGCCTCCTCTCCTCCACACAGCCCCCAATCCCACGAACTTCTTCATCAACCCACCCACCTTATCCCCCGGTGGCCGATAGGGGCACGGGCGCTGTCACCATGCAGTCCACCCGCCCCAGCTCCCTCACTCTCCCCCCGTCCTCTACCACCGCACGACCTCCCCCACCCTAGCACGCCACCTCCCCACGCCACCGCACTAGCTCCCTCTCCATGCCGCAGCACCATCCCAGGCGTCTTGTGCGGCTGCCGGCGCAAATCCAGGCGTGCCTCCCAATAGCCCAGGCGTCTCGCGCGGCTATTGGCGTGGATCCGGGAACGCTGCCCCTAGGAGCCCTGTGCGGCTGCCAGCGTGGATCTGGCGGCGCCACACAAGGCGCCTCGTGCGGTTGCCGGTATGGATCCGGACACGCAGCCCCCAGGTGCCCCACGCTGCTGCTAGCGTGGATCCGCCCCCGCGACCCCATCGTGGCCCCCCTGCATCCCCTCCCCACCAGTGAGGTGCTTCTCTGACTGGGCCCCTCGCGCCCGGTTCAGGCAGCATGGAAGTTCAGTTTCGCCAGGACTACCGCAGTAGCGGCACAACGCATGCGTGGCCACCACCTCACTGGGTTCACTGGGACGAAGACGCCGGTGTTGACAACAACTTCGGTTCGCTTGGTGCACGTGACAATCCCTCTTCCACCTTCGCTTCTCCCTTGCTGAAGCAGCATGAGCATGGTGTTGCAGTGCACTGCCACTCCGCGTGCAGTGCATATTGGTGTGAATGATGTTTGATTCGCTTCGGGCGTTGCCGCTGTGTCCTGCAACGACGGGAGATGCCGCCGTGCTCGCAACAACCACCCATTGTAGTGAATACGGCGGCCATCCCATGGTGGACATCCGAGCCAGTGTGGGTGTGCAGTTCCTCCTGCATGCATGCACTACTACATATGCAGTGCATCGGCCACTCGGCTTGCGGATCTGCTGAGTTGAAGTTCGGTGCCCAGTACTGCGAGGAGCTGTGGTGGCAGCAGAACTGCAGGTGGCGGTGTGGCAACATTGCTTCTACTCCGAACTGCAGGTTTTCCTCCTACCCATGACCAAGTGTTGGATTTTTCCTCTCATATAATTCCTCTCTCCTTCAGACCGCTTCATTGCAGCTTTGATACGTCCATTTTTCATCATGTTTATTTACTGTTATTTATATTGTTTTTATGTATAATAATGCTTTTTGGAGTATTTCTAATGCCTTTTCTCTCATAATATGCAAGCAACACACAAAGAGGGAGAATACCGACAGCTGGAATTCTGGACCTGAAAAAGCTATGTCAGGCTAGCAATTCCGCACAACTCCAAATGAGCTAAAACTTTACGGGGAATTTTTATGGAATATATAAGAAATACTGGAGCCAATAAGTACCAGAGGGGGCCACCAGCTGAGCATAACCCACCTGGGCGCGCCAGCAGGCCTAGGCGTGCCCTGGTGGGTTGTGCCCTCCTCGGCCCACCACTAGTGCCCCTCTTCTGGTATATAAGTCATTTTGACCTAGAAAAAATACAGAGAGGACTTTTGCGACGAAGTGCCACCGTCTCGAGGCGGAACTTGGGTTGGAGCATTTTTTTTTCCTTCGGCGGAGCGATTCCGCCGGGGGAACTTCCCTCCCGGAGGGGGAAATCATCGCCATCATCATCACCAACAACTCTCCCATCTTGGGGAGGGCAATCTCCATCAACATCTTCAACAACACCATCTCCTCTCAAACCCTAGTTCATCTCTTGTGTTCAATCTTTGTACCGGAACAATAGATTGGTACTTGTGGGTGACTAGTAGTGTTGATTACCTCTTGTAGTTGATTACTATATGGCTTATTTGGTGGAAGATTATATGTTCAGATCCATTATGCTATTTAATACCCCTCTGATCTTGAGCATGATTCTCATTTGTGAGTAGTTACTTTTGTTCTTAAGGTCACGGGAGAAATCTTGTTGCAAGTAATCATGTGAACTTGATATGTGTTCGATATTTTGATGGTATGTATGTTGTGATTCCCTTAGTGGTGTCATGTGAACATCGACTACATGACACTTCACCATATTTGGGCCTAAGGGAATGTACTGTGGAGTAGTTATTAGATGATGGGTTGCGAGAGTGATAGAAGCTTAAACCCTAGTTTATGCGCTATTCCGTAAGGGACAGATTTGGATCCAAAAGTTTAATGCTATGGTTAGAGTTTATTCTTAATACTTTTCTCATAGTTGCGGATGCTTGCGAGGGGGTTAATCATAAGTAAGAGTTTTGTTCAAGTAAGAGCATAACCTAAGCACCGGTCCAACCACATTCAAATTATCAAAGTAGCAAACACAAATAAAACCAACAAGATGAAAGTGACTAGATGAAATTCCCGTGTACCCTTAAGAATGCTTTGCCTATCATAAGAGACGTTTTGGCCTGTCCTTTGTCTCAAAAGGACCGGGGTACCTTGCTGCACTTTTGTTACTACTATCGCTAGTTGCTCGTTACAAATTATCTTGCTATCAAACTACTCGTTACTTATTGAAAACCACTTGTCATTTCCTTCTGCTCCTCGTTGAAAACCACTTGTCATTTCCTTCTGCTCCTCGTTGGGTTTGACACTCTTACTTATCAAAAGGACTATGATTGCTCCGCTATACTTGTGGGTCATGAAGGCTCTTTTCTAGCGCCGCTGCCGGGGAGTGAAGCGTTCTTGGTAAGTGGAAATTTGTAAGGAAATATTATCACTACAGGCTGAAATTTTCTGTCACTTGTCACTATGGAAAACAATCCTTTGAGGGGTTTATTCGGGGTATGTTCACCTCAAACAGAACCACAATTAGTCACCCTTCAACCTACTGCACCTACTGAAAATATTGGTAATGAAATTCCTTCGGGTATGATAGAACAACTACTAGCTAATCCTTATGCTGGAGATGGAACCGAACACCCTGATATGCACTTGATATATGTGGAGGAAATTTGTGGATTATTTAAGCTTGCAGTTTACCCGGAGATGAAGCTAAAAAGAAGGTTTTCCCTTTTATCTTTGAAGGGAAAAGCATTGGCATGGTATAGGCTATGCGATGATATTGTATCATGGAATTGGAATAGATTGAAATTGGAGTTTCACCAAAAAAAATATCCTATGCATGTAGTTCATCGTGATCGGAATTACATATATAATTTTTTGCCTCGTGAAGGAGAAAGTATCTCTCTAGCTTGGGGGAGGCTTAAGTCAATGTTATATTCATGCCCCAATCATGAGCTCTCAAGAGAAATTATCATTCAGAATTTTTATGCTCGGCTTTCTCATGACGATCGATCCATGCTCGATACTTGTTGTACTAGTTCCTTTATGAAGAAGACTATTGAATTCTGGTGGAATGTTTTAGAAATAATTAAACGCAACTCTAAAGATTGGGAACTCGACCAAGGTAAAGAGTCAGGTATTAAGCTTAAGTATGATTGTGTTAACTCTTTTATGAATACCGATGCTTTTCAAAAGTTTAGCACTAAATATGGACTTGACTCTGAGATAGTAGCCTCCTTTTCTGATCATTTGCTACTCATGTTGATCTCCCTAAGGAGAAGTGGTTTAAATATCACCCACCTATTAAAGAAGAAATTAAAGAACCGGTAATAGCTAAAGATGAAACTATTATCTATAATGTTGATCCAGTTGTTCCTACTGCTTATATTGAAAAACCACCTTTCCTGTTAGGAGAAAGGAACATGCTAAAGTTTCAACTGTGGTCAATAAAAGCTATATTAGAACACCTAAACCAGCTGAACAAATCAAAGTAGAACCTAGTGTTGCTATGGTTAAAGATCTCCTGGTTGAAAATATAGATGGGCATATTATTTACTTCTGTGATGAAGCTGGTAGAATTGCCTAACCCGATGAAAAGGATAAACATAGACCCGTTGTTGGCATGCCTATTGTCTCAGTTAAGATAGGAGATCACTGTTATCATGGTTTATGTGACATAGGTGCTAGCGTGAGTGCTATTCCTTTTACCTTATATCAAGAAATTATGAATGATATAGCACCCGCTGAGATAGAAGACATAGATGTTACTATTAAACTTGCTAATAGAGACACCATCACACCACTTGGGATTGTTAGAAATGTTGAAGCTTGTGTGGGAAAATAAAATATCCTACTGATTTTCTTGTTCTTGGCTCCCCACAAGATGGCTTTTGTCCCATTATCTTTGGTAGACCTTTCTTGAACACCGTTAATGCTAAAATAGATTGTGAGAAATAAATTTTCGGTGTTAGTTTTGGTGATGAGTCTCATGAGTTTAATTTTTCTAAGTTTAGTAGAAAGCATCATAAGGAAGAATTGCCTACTAAGGATGAAATAATTTGTCTTGCTTCTATTGTTGTACCTCCTACTGATCCACTAGAACAATATTTGCTAGACCATGAGAATGATATGCATATGCACGAAAGAAATGAAATAGATAAGATTTTCTTTAAACAACGTCCTCTGCTTAAACACAATTTGCCTATTGAAACACTAGGAGGTCCTCCTCCACCTAAAGGTGATCCTGTGTTTGAATTAAAACAATTGCCGCACACCTTGAAATATGCTTATCTTGATGACAAAAAGACATATCTTGTCATGTATATTACTAGTGCTAACCTTTCAGAATATGAAGAAGAAAGATTATTAAAGGTTCTGAAGAAGCACTGAGTTGCTATTGGGTATACTCTTGATGATCTAAAGGGCATTAGTCCCACTCCCTGTCAGCACAAAATTAATATGGAACCTGATGCTAAACCTGTTGTTGATCACCAACGACGTTTAAATCCTAAGATGAAAGAAGTGGTAAGAACTGAAATACTGAAGCTTCTGGAAGCAGGTATAATCTATCCTATAGCTGATAGTAGATGGATAAGTCATGTTCATTGTGTCCCTAAGAAGGGAGGTATTACTGTTGTTCCTAATGATAAGAATGAACTTATTCCCCAAAGAATTGTCACTGGCTATAGAATGGTAATTGATTTTAGAAAATTAAATAAAGCTACTAGAAAAGATCATTACCCTCTGCCTTTTATTGATCAAATGCTAGAAAGATTGTCAAAGCACACACATTTTTGTTTCCTTGATGGATATTCTGGTTTTTCTCAAATACCTGTCTCACAACCTGATCAAGAGAAAACCACCTTTACTTGTCCTTTTGGAACTTATGCTTATAGACGTATGCCTTTTGGTTTATGCAATGCACCTGCTACCTTTCAAAGATGTATGACTGCTATATTCTCTGATTTTTGTGAAAAGATTGTTGAGGTTTTCATGGATGATTTTCCGTTTACGGAACTTCTTTTGATGATTGCTTAAGCAACCTTGATCGAGTTTTGCAGAGATGCGAGCAAACTAATCTTGTCTTGAATTGGGAGAAGTGCCACTTTATGGTTAATGAAGGTATTGTCTTGGGACATAAAATTTCTGAACGAGGTATTGAGGTGGATAAAGCTAAAGTTGATGCAATTGAGAAAATGCCATGTCTTAAAGATTTCAAAGGTATTCGTAGTTTCCTCGGTCATGCTGGTTTCTATAGGAGGTTTTTTAAAGACTTCTCCAAAATTTCTAGGCCTCTTACAAATCTTTTACAAAAGGATTTTCCATTTTTTGATGATGATTGTGTAGATGCCTTTGAAACACTTAAGAAAGCCTTGATTTCTGCACCTATTGTTCAACCACCTGATTGGAACTTGCCTTTTAAAATTATGTGTGATGCTAGTGACTATGCTGTTGGTGCTGTTCTAGGACAAAGAGTTGATAAGAAATTAAATGTTATTCATTATGCTAGTAAAACTCTAGACAATGCTCAACGAAATTTTGCTACTACTAAAAAAGAATTCTTAGCAGTGGTGTTTGCTTGTGATAAATTCAGACCTGACATTGTTGATTCTAAAGTAATTGTTCACATTGACCATGCTACTATAAAATATCTTATGGAAAAGAAAGATGCTAAACCTAGACTCATTTGGTGGGTTCTGTTGCTCCAAGAATTTGACGTACATATCACTGATAGAAAAGGAGCTGAGAACCCCGTGGCTGATAACTTGTCTAGGCTAGAAAATATTCTGGATGACCCAAAACCTATTAATCATATTGTTGCCGATGAGCAATTACCTGCAATAAATGTTTCTCAGAACACTCATTGGTATGCTCACTATGCTAATTACATTGTTGCTAAATATATACCACCTAGCTTCACATACCAAAAAAAGAAATAATTCTTCTATGATTTAAGACATTACTTTTGGGATGACCCACATCTTTATAAAGAAGGAGTAGATGGTATTATTAGACATTGTGTACCTGAGCATGAACAGGGACAAATCCTACGGAAATGTCACTCCGAAGCTTATGGAGGGCATCATGCGGGAGATAGAACTGCTCACAAGGTATTGCAATCTGGTTTTTATTGGCCTACTCTCTTCAAGGATGCCCGTAAGTTTGTTTTATCTTGTGATGAATGTCAAAGAATTGGTAATATTGGTAAGCGTCAGGAAATGCCTATGAATTATTGTTTTGCAGTTGAACCATTTGATGTTTGGGGTTTTGATTATATTTTGGTTGCTGTTGATTATGTTACTAAGTGGGTAGAAGCTATTCTAACTAGTAGTGCTGATCACAACACCTCTATTAAAATGCTTAAGGAAGTTATTTTCCCAAGGTTTGGAGTCCCTAGATATTTAATGACCGATGGTGGTTCACACTTTATTCATGGTGCTTTCTGTAAAATGCTTGCTAAGTATGATGTTAACCATAGAATTGCATCACCTTATCATCCTCAGTCTAGTGGTCAAGTTGAACTTAGCAATAGAGAAATAAAATACATTTTACAAAAGACTGTCAATAGGTCCTGGTAGAATTGGTCTAAGAAATTAGATGATGCACTTTGGGCTTATGGAACAGCTTATAAAAATCATATGGGTATATCTCTTTATAAAATGGTTTATGGAAAAGCTTTTCATTTGCCTCTTGAGTTAGAACATAAAGCATATTGGGCAATTAAAGAACTCAACTATGATTTCAAACTTGCCAGTGAAAAGAGGTTATTTGATATTAACTCAGTAGATGAATGGAGAACGCAAGCTTATGAAAGTGCAAAGTTATTTAAAGAAAAAATTAAAAGATGGCATGATAAAAGAATCCAAAAGCGTGAGTTCAAAGTTGGAAAATATGTTGTTTTGTACAACTCTGGTTTCAGATTCTTTGCAGGAAAACTCCTCTTCAAATGGGAAGGACCCTATGTTATCGAGGAGGTTTATCGATCTGGAGCCATTAAAATAAATAATGCCGAAGGTACTAATCCGAAGGTTGTCAATGGGCAAAGAATAAAACATTATATCTCAGGTACACCCATTAATGCTGAAAGCAATATTATCCAAACTATGACACTGGAAGAACACATGATGGAAACCTTCCGGAACACTCCAGAATCGTGAAAAAGAGGAGGTACATGATACGGTAAGTAAATGGGCTCCGAAAAATCCCCAAAATATTTTTGTCAGTTTCGGAATATTTAAAAAATTAGGAAAATAAGAAACTACCTGGAAGGTGACCCTGGTGGGCACAAGCCACCAGGGCACGCCAGGCTTGCCAGGCATGCCCAGGTGGGTTGTGCCCACCTCGGGTACCTTCCGGACTCCATTTTTCCTCCGTTTGCTTGTTTCCCAAGATAAAAAAATCTTTATATACTCCCCGAATCTAATGACCACCGTATCGCGGAGAAATCTTCTGTTTTCTTTACTTGCTGTTTTCGTTCAGATCTGTTAAGCCAGGCATCACGCCTTCTCCATCCTCCAACAACGTAGAAGAGGATACTTGGTTGATGAACATCGAGCTGAAGAGGAGCCCGAAGAACCTCTCGAAGGGGTCAAGAGCAAGGAGGCCATCGAAGATCAAGTGCCGGTGGCCGAGCAAGCCCTGTCGGCCGAGGAGGAAGTAGAAGATATCCTTAAACCTTACTATGCTCATCTTACCCCTACTGAGATTGAAGCCTTCCGGATCATTGAAACGGTTTGTGTGCAAAATAAATATCTCACTCGTGAAAATATTCTGTTCCAAGAGGATATCATCGCCCTCCGGAGCATTATCCGTAGATTGGAGAATCTTTTGATCATGAAGGATAAGATCGCTACTTCATCACGACAACCTCCTTCTTCATCACCAAAAGAAACTTGAGTATCGGTCATGGGCACTCCCCTTAGCTTGTGCCAAGCTTGGGGGAGGTGCCCCGGTAACGTATCACCTCCAATCTTTTGCCTTTACTTATCTTAATTCTATCAATAGTTATCTTTTGCTTTAGATGAATAAAAGTTTAGTTTGATCCTTTCTTTTTGAGAGTTTTCTTAGTGATCTATCCCTATAATCGTGTGCGAGATACATAATAAAGTTTAGTTTGAGTTTTGCTTTCTTTCCTTTCATGTTTCAATAAAAAGAAAGGAAATAAATGAAAAAGATTATATGCTAATCTTATGGTAAGTAATGACATCACATAAGGAAAAGTATAAGTAGAAAATTTTATTGGAGATGTACAAACATAGCATTGGTCAATGATGCAATTCATGAAAGAATTAATAAGGGAAGAGAATATTCACATGCAAAATACACCATCTTGGACATCTTTTGTGATTGTGAGCCCCCATCAAATTATTATATGCCAAAATTGCTGATGTTGGACAAGGAAGACAAATAATGATTTATGTTTGTTCATATTCACATAGAAGTTATATTGTCATAGATCCTTTAACATATGGTGCTTGCCCCTATCTTTGCTAGCCAAAATTCCGCACTAAGTAGAGATACTGCTTGTGCATCCAAAAACCCTTAAACCCAAATCTTGTTTTGAGAGTCCACCATACCTACCTATGGATTGAGTAAGATCCTTCAAGTAAGTTGTCATCGGTGCAATAAGGCAATAAAAATTGCTTCTAAAAGTGTTAGATCATTTAGTGTAAGAGAAAATTGAGCGTTGTATGAACTTGTGATGGCAAATAATAAAAGCAACAGACTGCATAATAAAGGTTGCTATCATAAGGGCTAATATAATGTGACGTTCTTTTGCACTAAGAGATTGAGCATACAAACAAAAAGCGCATGGCAACCTCTGCTTCCCTCTGCAAAGGGCCTATCTTTTACTTTCATGTATTTACTTTTATGCAAGAGTCAAAGTTTTCTCTCTATTCCTTTTTATTTTCTCTTTTGGGAAGCATCATGTGGTGAGGAAAGATCTAGGAACATATATCCAGTTGGATATGGGTGGCATGAGTTATTATTTTTGACATGACCCTTGAGGTGAATACGTTGGGAGGCAAAACTATAAGCCCCTATCTTTTTATGTGTCCGGTTGAAACGTTTTGCTCATGTGTGTGCGGCAAATGTTAGCAATCATAGAAGACTATATGATGGTTGAGTATGTGGACTTGCCTAAAGGCTCCGATATGTGACCCTTCCCGAAAATATAATGGATTCTAGTTGCAAAGTTGACTTAGAAATATAGTTTCTTGGTTTCCAATAGAGTTTATGCTTTATACTTCAATTTTGTGATGAATTGTTACTGATTCATGAGAAGTCCATGATAAAAGTTCTACGATAAAAGTTCTATGATAAAGTTTTATGTTAAAGTTTGTTGCTGTTATAATAACTTACATGACGCTTCTATGTCCGTATTTTGTTTTTATTGACACCTCTCTCTCTAAGAATGTGGACATGTTTTTTGATTTTGGTTTTCGCTTGAGGACAAGCGAGGTCTAAGCTTGGGGCAGTTGATATGTCCATTTTGTATCATGTTTACCTACTGTTATTTATATTGTTTTTATGTATAATAATGCTTTTTGGAGTATTTCTAATGCCTTTTCTCCCATAACATGCAAGGTGCACACAAAGATGGAGAATACCGACAACTGGAATTCTAGACCTGAAAAGGCTACGTCAGGCTACCTATTCTGCACAACTCCAAATGAGCTAAACCTTTACGGGGAATTTTTATGGAATATATAAGAAATATTGGAGCCAATAAGTACCAGGGGGGCCACCAGGTGAGCATAACCCACCTGGGCGTGCCAGGAGGCCTAGGCGTGCCCTGGTGGGTTGTGCCCTCCTCGGCCCACCTCTGGTGCCCATCTTCTGGTATATAAGTCATTTTGACCTAGAAAAAACAAGGAGAGGACTTTTTGGACGAAGCGCCACCGTCTCGAGGCGGAACTTGGGCAGTAGCAGTTTTGCCCTCCGGCGGAGCGATTCCGCCGGGGGAACTTCCCTCCAGGAGGGGGAAATCATCGTCATCATCATCACCAACAACTCTCCCATCTTGGGGAGGGCAATCTCCATCAACATCTTCAACAGCACAAATCCTCTCAAACCCTTGTTCATCTCTTGTGTTCAATCTTTATACTAGAACTATAGATTGGTACTTGTGGGTGACTAGTAGTGTTGATTACCTATTGTAGTTGATTACTATATGGTTTATTTGGTGTAAGATTATATGTTCAGATCCATTATGCTATTTAATACCCCTCTGATCTTGAGCATGATTGTCATTTGTGAGTAGTTACTTTTCTTCTTGAGGTCACGGGAGAAATCTTGTTGCAAGTAATCACGTGAACTTGATATGTGTTTGATATTTTGATAGTATGTATGTTGTGATTTCCTTAGTGGTGTCATGTGAATGTCGACTAGATGACACTTCACCATATTTGGGCCTAAGGGAATGCATTGTGGAATCGTTATTAGATGATGGGTTGCGAGAGTGACAGAAGCTTAAACCCTAGTTTATGCGCTATTCCGTAACGGACTAATTTTGATCCAAAAGTTTATGCTATGGTTAGAATTTCTTCTTAATACTTTTCTCGTAGTTGCGGATGCTTGCGAGGGGGTTAATCATAAGTAGGAGGTTTTTTCAAGTAAGAACAACACCTAAGCACTGGTCCACCCACATATCAAATTATCAAAGTAGCGAACACAAAAAAACCAACATGATGAAAGTGACTAGATGAAATTCCCATGTAACCTCAAGAACGCTTTGCTTATCAAAAGAGACGTTTTGGCCTGTCCTTTGCCTCAACAGGATTGGGCTCCCTTGCTGCACTTTTGTTTTTTGACACCTTGCTGCACTTTTGTTACTACTATCGTTACCTGCTCGTTACAAATTATCTTGCTATCAAAGTACTCGTTACTTACAATTTCAGTGCTTGCAGAGAATACCTTGTTGAAAACCACTTGTCATTTCCTTCTACTCCTTGTTGGATTCGACATTCTTACTTATCGAAAGGACTATGATTGATCCCCTATACATGTGGGTCATCAAGCTTGCAGCCCACATAAGGGGTGCGAGCAGCTCCCATGGGGGAGTTTGAGGTCCAAAGTGCACTCCGGTGGGATCAGAGGAGCATTCTGCTCCCGGTTCAGTGCACTCCTCCCATTCGTGGTTGTTTGTGGTTCCTTCCACCTAACGATCAGCTCCATCTTTCTTAGCTTCGCGTAGCCCAAGAAGTGGACGAGAGCCCCGGCAACGGTGAGAATTACCGTGTGCACATGCAGTATGCTGGTTCAACACAGAAGACGCTTCAGTATGGCATATCAAACATGTTTGGCGTTGGGATTTCTATCAGCTAGTGAAAGTATCTGTTGGGAATCGTAGCATAATTTTAATATTTTCCTACGCTCACCAAGATGCATCTATGGAGTATACTAGCAACGAGGGGAAAGGAGTGTATCTACATACCCTTGTAGATCGCGAGCGGAAGCGTTCCAATGAACGTGGATGACGGAGTCGTACTCGCCGTGATCCAAATCACCGATGACCGAGTGCCGAACGGACGGCACCTCCGCGTTCAACACACGTACGGTGCAGCGACGTCTCCTCCTTCTTGATCCAACAAGGGGGAAGGAGAGGTTGATGGAGATCCAACAGCACGACGGCGTGGTGGTGGATGTAGCGGGTCTCCGGCAGGGCTTCGCCAAGCTTCTACGAGAGAGAGAGAGAGAGGTGTTGCAGGGGAGGAGGGAGGCGCCCAAGGCTGTAGGTTGCTGCCCTCCCTTCCCCCCTTTATATAGGCCCCTGGGGGGTGCGCCAGCCCTGGGAGATGGGATCTCCAAGGGGGGGGCGGCGGCCAAGGGGGGAAGGCGTTGCCTTGCCCCCCAAGGCAAGGGGGAAGCTCCCCCCTAGGGTTCCCAACCCTAGGCGCATGGGGGGAGGCCCAAGGGGGGGTGCCCCAGCCCACTAAGGGCTGGTTCCCTTCCACTTTCAGCCCACGGGGCCCTCCGGGATAGGTGGCCCCACCCGGTGGACCCCCGGGACCCTTCCGGTGGTCCAGATACAATACCGGTAACCCCCGAAACTTTCCCGGTGGCCGAAACTTGACTTCCTATATATAATTCTTCACCTCCGGACCATTCCGGAACCTCTCGTTACGTCCGGGATCTCATCCGGGACTCCGAACAACTTTCGGGTTTCCGCATACATATATCTCTACAACCCTAGCGTCACCGGACCTTAAGTGTGTAGACCCTACGGGTTCGGGAGACATGCAGACATAACCAAGACGCCTCTCTGGTCAATAACCAACAGCGGGATCTGGATACCCATGTTGGCTCCCACATGTTCCACGATGATCTCATCGGATGAACCACGGTGTCGAGGATTCAATCAATCCGTATGCAATTCCCTTTGTCAATCGGTATGTTACTTGCCCGAGATTCGATCGTCGGTATCCCAATACCTTGTTCAATCTCGTTACCGGCAAGTCTCTTTACTCGTACCGCAATGCATGATCCCGTGACTAACGCCTTAGTCACATTGAGCTCATTATGATGATGCATTACCGAGTGGGCCCAGAGATACCTCTCCGTCACACGGAGTGACAAATCCCAGTCTCGATCCGTGCCAACCCAACAGACACTTTCGGAGATACCCGTAATGCACCTTTATAGTCACCCAGTTACGTTGTGACGTTTGGCACACCCAAAGCACTCCTACGGTATCCGGGACTTGCACGATCTCATGGTCTAAGGAAAAGATACTTGACATTGGAAAAGCTCTAGCAAACGAAACTACACGATCTTTTATGCTATGCTTAGGATTGGGTCTTGTCCATCACATCATTCTCCTAATGATGTGATCCCGTTATCAATGACATCTAATGTCCATAGTCAGGAAACCATGACTATCTATTGATCAACGAGCTAGTCAACTAGAGGCTTACTAGGGACACGTTGTGGTCTATGTATTCACACATGTATTACGATTTCCGGACAATACAATTATAGCATGAATAATAGACGATTATCATGAACAAAGAAATATAATAATAATCTTTTATTATTGCCTCTAGGGCATATTTCCAACAGTCTCCCACTTGCACTAGAGTCAATAATCTAGTTACATTGTGATGAATCGAACACCCATTGCGTCCTGGTGTTGATCATGTTTTGCCCTAGGGAGAGGTTTAGTCAATGGATCTGCTACATTCAGGTCCGTGTGTACTTTACAAATATCTATGTCTCCATTTTGAACACTTTCACGAATGGAGTTGAAGCGACGCTTGATATGCCTGGTCTTCCTGTGAAACCTGGGCTCCTTCGCAAGGGCAATAGCTCCAGTGTTGTCACAGAAGAGAGTCATTGGGCCCGACGCATTGGGAATCACCCCTAGGTCGGTAATGAACTCCTTCATCCAGACTGCTTCCTGTGCTGCCTCCGAGGCTGCCATGTACTCCGCTTCACATGTAGATCCCGCCACGACGCTTTGCTTGCAACTGCACCAGCTTACTGCTCCTCCATTCAAAATATACACGTATCCGGACTGTGACTTCGAGTCATCCAGATCTGTGTCGAAGCTAGCGTCGACGTAACCCTTTACGACGAGCTCTTCGTCACCTCCATAAACGAGAAACATATCCTTAGTCCTCTTCAGGTACTTCAGGATATTCTTGACCGCTGTCCAGTGTTCCATGCCGGGATTACTTTGGCATCTTCCTACCAAACTTACGGCAAGGTTTACATCAGGTCTGGTACACAGCATGGCATACATAATAGACCCTATGGCCGAGGCATAGGGGATGACACTCATCTTTTCTATATCTTTTGCCGTGGTCGGGCATTGAGCCGTGCTCAATTGCACACCTTGCAATACAGGCAAGAACCCCTTCTTGGACTGATCCATATTGAACTTCTTCAATATCTTGTCAAGGTATGTACTCTGTGAAAGACCAATGAGGCGTCTTGATCTATCTCTATAGATCTTGATGCCTAATATATAAGCAGCTTCTCCAAGGTCCTTCATTGAAAAACACTTATTCAAATAGGCCTTTATACTTTCCAAGAATTCTATATCATTTCCCATCAATAGTATGTCATCCACATATAATATGAGAAATGCTACAGAGCTCCCACTCACTTTCTTATAAACACAGGCTTCTCCATAAGTCTGTGTAAACCCAAACGCTTTGATCATCTCATCAAAGCGAATGTTCCAACTCCGAGATGCTTGCACCAGCCCATAAATTGAGCGCTGGAGCTTGCATACTTTGTTAGCATTCTTAGGATCGACAAAACCTTCCGGCTGCATCATATACAACTCTTCCTTAAGGAAGCCTTTAAGGAATGCCGTTTTGACGTCCATCTGCCATATCTCATAATCATAGTATGCGGCAATTGCTAACATGATTCGGACGGACTTCAGCTTCGCTACGGGTGAGAAAGTCTCATCGTAGTCAACCCCTTGAACTTGTCGATAACCCTTAGCGACAAGTCGAGCTTTGTAGATGGCCACATTACCATCCGCGTCCGTCTTCTTCTTAAAGATCCATTTGTTTTCTATGGCTTGCCGCTCATCGGGCAAGTCAGTCAAAGTCCATACTTTGTTTTCATACATGGATTCTATCTCGGATTTCATGGCTTCTAGCCATTTGTCGGAATCCGGGCCCGCCATCGCTTCTTCATAGTTCGAAGGTTCACCGTTGTCTAACAACATGATTTCCAGGACAGGGTTGCCGTACCACTCTGGTGCGGAACGTGTCCTTGTGGACCTACGAAGTTCAGTAACTTGATCTGAAGCTTCATGATCATCATCATTAACTTCCTCCCCAGTCGGTGTAGGCACCACAGGAACATTTTCCCGCGCTGCGCTACTTTCCGGTTCGGAAGGGGTGACTATCACCTCATCAAGTTCCACTTTCCTCCCACTCAATTCTTTCGAGAGAAACTCCTTCTCAAGAAAGGACCCGTTCTTAGCAACGAAGATCTTGCCTTCGGATCTGAGGTAGAAGGTGTACCCAATAGTTTCCTTAGGGTATCCTATGAAGACGCATTTTTCCGATTTGGGTTCGAGCTTTTCAGGTTGAAGTTTCTTGACATAAGCATCGCATCCCCAAACTTTTAGAAACGACAGCTTAGGTTTCTTCCCAAACCATAATTCATACGGTGTCGTCTCAACGGATTTCGACGGAGCCCTATTTAAAGTGAATGCGGCAGTCTCTAAAGCATAACCCCAAAATGAGAGCGGTAAATCGGTAAGAGACATCATAGATCGCACCATATCCAATAGAGTGCGATTACGACGTTCGGACACACCATTTCTCTGAGGTGTTCCAGGCGGCGTGAGTTGTGAAACTATTCCACATTTCCTTAAGTGTGCACCAAACTCGTGACTTAAATATTCTCCACCACGATCTGATCGTAGGAATTTTATTCTCCTGTCACGTTGATTCTCAACCTCACTCTGAAATTCCTTGAACTTTTCAAAGGTTTCAGACTTGCGTTTCATTAGGTAGACATACCCATATCTACTTAAATCATCAGTGAGAGTGAGAACATAACGATATCCTCCGCGAGCCTCAACACTCATTGGACCACACACATCGGTATGTATGATTTCCAATAAGTTGGTTGCTCGCTCCATTGTTCCGGAGAACAGAGTCTTGGTCATCTTACCCATGAGGCATGGTTCGCACGTGTCAAATGATTCGTAATCAAGAGACTCCAAAAGTCCATCTGCATGGAGCTTCTTCATGCGCGTGACACCAATGTGACCAAGGCGGCAGTGCCACAAGTATGTGGGACTATCGTTATCAACTTTACATCTTTTGGTATTCACACTATGAACATGTGTAACATCACGTTCGAGATTCATCAAAAATAAACCATTGACCAGCGGGGCATGACCATAAAACATATCTCTCAAATAAATAGAACAACCATTATTCTCGGATTTAAATGAGTAGCCATCTCGAATTAAACGAGATCCAGATACAATGTTCATGCTCAAAGCTGGCACTAAATAACAATTATTGAGGTTTAAAACTAATCCCGTGGGTAGATGCAGAGGTAGCGTGCCGACGGCGATCACATCGACCTTGGAACCATTCCCGACGCGCATCGTCACCTCGTCCTTTGCCAGTCTCCGTTTATTCCGTAGTTCCTGCTTTGAGTTACAAATATGAGCAACCGCACCGGTATCAAATACCCAGGAGCTACTACGAGTACTGGTAAGGTACACATCAATTACATGTATATCACATATACCTTTGGCGTTGCCGGCCTTCTTCTTGTCCGCTAAGTATTTGGGGCAGTTCCGCTTCCAGTGACCATTTCCCTTGCAATAAAAGCACTCAGTTTCAGGCTTGGGTCCATTCTTTGACTTCTTCCCGGCAACTGGCTTACCGGGCGCGGCAACTCCCTTGCCGTCCTTCTTGAAGTTCTTCTTACCCTTGCCCTTCTTGAACTTAGTGGTTTTATTCACCATCAACACTTGATGTTCTTTTCTGATCTCCACCTCCGCTGATTTCAGCATTGAATATACCTCAGGAATGGTCTTTTCCATCCCCTGCATATTGAAGTTCATCACAAAGCTCTTGTAGCTTGGTGGAAGCGACTGGAGGATTCTGTCAATGACCGCGTCATCCGGGAGATTAACTCCCAGCTGAGACAAGGTTATGCAACCCAGACATTCTGAGTATGTGCTCACTAACAGAACTATTCTCCTCCATTTAACAGCTGAAGAACTTGTCGGAGACATCATATCTCTCGACCCGGGCATGAGCTTGGAAAACCATTTTCAGCTCCTCGAACATCTCATATGCTCCATGTTTCTCAAAACGCTTTTGGAGACCCGGTTCTAAGCTGTAAAGCATGCCGCACTGAACGAGGGAGTAATCATCAGCACGCTGCTGCCAAGCGTTCATAACGTCTTGGTTCTCTGGGATTGGTGCTTCACCTAGCGGTGCTTCTAGGACATAATCTTTCTTGGCTGCTATGAGGATGATCCTCAGGTTCCGGACCCAGTTCGTATAGTTGCTGCCATCATCTTTCAGCTTGGTTTTCTCTAGGAACGCGTTGAAATTGAGGACAACATGGGCCATTTGATCTACAAGACATAGTGTAAAGATTTTAGACTAAGTTCATGATAATTGAGTTCATCTAATCAAATTATTTAATGAACTCCCACTCAGATAGACATCCCTCTAGTCATCTAAGTAAAAACATGATCCGAGTTTAACTAGGCCGTGTCCGATCGTCACGTGAGACGGACTAGTCAAGATCGGTGAACATCTCCATGTTGATCGTATCTTCTATACGACTCATGCTCGACCTTTCGGTCCTCCGTGTTACGAGGCCATGTCTATACATGCTAGGCTCGTCAAGTCAACCTAAGTGTATTGCGTGTGTTCCGAGGCCATGTCTGTACATGCTAGGCTCGTCTACACCCGTTGTATTCGAACGTTAGAATCTATCACACCTGATCATCACGTGGTGCTTCGAAACAACGAACCTTCGCAACGGTGCATAGTTAGGGTGAACACTTTCTTGAAATTATTATAAGGGATCATCCTACTTGCTACCGTCGTTCTAAGCAAATAAGATGCAAAAACATGATAAACATCACATGCAATCAAATAGTGACATGATATGGCCAATATCATCATGCTCCTTTGATCTCCATCTTCGGGGCACCATGATCATCTTTGTCACCGGCATGACACCATGATCTCCATCATCATGATCTCCATCATTGTGTCTTCATGAAGTCGTCACGCCAACGATTACTTCTACTTCTATGGCTAACGCGTTTAGCAACAAAGTAAAGTAATTTACATGGCGTTATTCAATGACACGCAGGTCATGCAAAATAATAAAGACAACTCCTATGGCTCCTGCCGGTTGTCATACTCATCGACATGCAAGTCGTGATTCCTATTACAAGAATATGATCAATCTCATACATCACATATATCATTCATCACATCTTCTGGCCATATCACATCACATAACACTTGCTGCAAAAACAAGTTAGACATCCTCTAATTGTTGTTGCATGTTTTTACGTGGTTTGTAGGTTTCTAGCAAGAACGTTTCTTACCTACGTATGACCACAACGTGATTTGCCAATTTCTATTTACCCTTCATAAGGACCCTTTTCATCGAATCCGTTCTGACTAAAGTAGGAGAGACAGACACCCGCTAGCCACCTTATGTAACTAGTGCATGTCAGTCGGTGGAACCTGTCTCACGTAAGTGTACGTGTAAGGTCGGTCCAGGCCACTTCATCCTACAGTGCCGCCGAAACAAGAAAAGACTAGTAGCGGCAAGAAGAATTGGCAAACTCAACGCCCACAACTTCTTTGTGTTCTACTCGTGCATAGTAACAACGCATAAACCTGGCTCTGAAACCACTGTTGGGAATCGTAGCATAATTTTAAAATTTTCCTACGCTCACCAAGATGCATCTATGGAGTCTACTAGCAACGAGGGGAAAGGAGTGTATCTACATACCCTTTTAGATCGCGAGCGGAAACGTTCCAATGAACGTGGATGACGGAGTCGTACTCACCATGATCCAAATCACCGATGACCGAGTGCCGAACGGACGGCACCTCCGCGTTCAACACACGTACGGTGCAGCGACGTCTCCTCCTTCTTGATCTAGTAAGGGGGAAGGAGAGGTTGATGGAGATCCAACAGCACGACGGCGTGGTGGTGGATGTAGCGGGTCTCCGGCAGGGCTTCGCCAAGCTTCTGCGAGAGAGAGAGAGGTGTTGCAGGGGAGGAGGGAGGCGCCCAAGGCTGTAGGTTGCTGCCCTCCCTCTCCCCCCTTTATATAGGCCCCTGGGGGGTGCGCCAGCCCTGGGAGATGGGATCTCCAAGGGGGGGGGGCGGCGGCCAAGGGGGGAAGGGGTTGCCTTGCCCCCCAAGGCAAGGGGGAAGCTCCCCCCTAGGGTTCCCAACCCTAGGCGCATGGGGGGAGGCCCAAGGGGGGTGCCCCAGCCCACTAAGGGCTGGTTCCCTTCCACATTCAGCCCACGGGGCCCTCCGGGATAGGTGGTCCCACCCGGTGGACCGCGGGGACCCTTCCGGTGGTCCCGGTACAATACCGGTAACCCCCGAAACTTTCTCGGTGGCGGAAACTTGACTTCCTATATATAATTCTTCACCTCCGGACCATTCCGGAACCTCTCGTGACGTCCGGGATCTCATCCGGGACTCCGAACAACTTTCGGGTTTCCGCATACATATATCTCTACAACCCTAGCGTCACCGGACCTTATGTGTGTAGACCCTACGGGTTCGGGAGACATGCAGACATGACCGAGACGCCTCTCCGGTCAATAACCAACAGTGGGATATGGATACCCATGTTGGCTCCCACATGTTCCACGATGATCTCATCGGATGAACCACGGTGTCGAGGATTCAATCAATCCGTATGCAATTCCCTTTGTCAATCGGTATGTTACTTGCCCGAGATTCGATTGTCGGTATCCCAATACCTTGTTCATTCTCGTTACCGGCAAGTCTCTTTACTCGTACCGCAATGCATGATCCCGTGACTAATGCCTTAGTCACATTGAGCTCATTATGATGATGCATTACCGAGTGGGCCCAGAGATACCTCTCCGTCACACGGAGTGACAAATCCCAGTCTCGATCCGTGCCAACCCAACAGACACTTTCGGAGATACCCGTAATGCACCTTTATAGTCACCCAGTTACGTTGTGACGTTTGGCACACCCAAAGCACTCCTATGGTATCCGGGAGTTGCATGATCTCATGGTCTAAGGAAAAGATACTTGACATTGGAAAAGCTCTAGCAAACGAAACTACACGATCTTTTATGCTATGCTTAGGATTGGGTCTTGTCCATCACATCATTCTCCTAATGATGTGATCCCGTTATCAATGACATCCAATGTCCATAGTCAGGAAACCATGACTATCTGTTGATCAACGAGCTAGTCAACTAGAGGCTTACTAGGGACACGTTGTGGTCTATGTATTCACACATGTATTACGATTTCCGGACAATACAATTATAGCATGAATAATAGACGATTATCATGAACAAAGAAATATAATAATAACCTTTTATTATTGCCTCTAGGGCATATTTCCAACAGTATCTTGCCCAGTTTCAAAGTGTTTTGGATAGTTCTTGGTTCAGGGCTTCTTCTGTGCAGTTCATTGCTTTTTGTTTGAAAGTTTTGTGTCTGATCCAGAACTCCACCTCCGCCTTTAGTCCAGAACTGCAGTACATTGCATAGTACAAAGGAGTTCACTTTGTAAAAAATTGTACAGAGGAGATCACTTTTTATTATTTTTGGAGGAATTGTTTTTTTGCAAAATTGTAAGGACATTGGTTTATAATTTCTTAAAATCGATGCAGCTCATTAAGTACATCTTTGTGGTGCACTTTGCAAAACAAAAAAAGTGATGAAGTTCATGGTTGCTGTGATGCATTACACACTTGCGGGCCAGTTAACTATATTTTGTAGGACAAGACGCACACACACAAAATGATGCAGCTGCCTAACGTTAACCATGTAGCTCACTAATGTTGACCATGTAGTCCACCTGAATTTACAAAAAAACAAAACAATTATGTAGTTTACTTCGATATATGTTGTGGTTCACTTGTCCACGTCTCCATGATCCTCTCTTATTCATAAAATTAGAAAAAGACACACTAAATCATGTGGTCCACTTGCCCGTTGATGAAGTGTGGTTTTCTGTTTGAAGCAGTGCGCTTTTCTCTCTGATGCAGTTAACTCATCGATTTGGGTGTCAGGAAAACACAAAGTGTCCGCATTTCACTAAAATCGAAACTGCTGCTAAACCGTAAGAAATTAGAGAGAGTGTTCTACATGTAAAAGTTGTGCCTCGTCGATATCTTTCCAACGGTATATCATTTGCATCATTCCGGTGAGCGGTTCCAAAATATTTATGAAAAACCGGCCGCTGCCACTCATCGTGTGTCGCACGACTTTCAAAATTAACTTAAAACCGTAACGAATCTCAAAAGAATTTCTACATAGAAAAGTTGCGCCTCATCCGTAGCTTTCCAATGGCATATCACATGCCACATTTTGAACAACGGTTCAAAAACTAAAGCGAAAACAGTATGGGAAATTATAAAAAAATTAAAAACGGAATTCCGCGATTTAGTAAATTTAAAATTGCTCTTAAACCTTAACAAATTAGAGAAAATAATGCATACGAAAAAGTTGCGCCTCGACGATATATTTCTAGAGGCGTATCATTTGCTTCATTCCGACGAGTGGTTTAGAAAAAATGAAAAAAACGCTCGCTACCACTCGTCGTGAGCCGCACAATTTTCGAAACTGCTCTTAAACCGGGAGGAATCTCGGAACAATGTCTACATGTCAAAGTTGCGCCTAATCCATAGCTTCTCAACTATATATTACATGCCTTGTTACGACAAACGGTTTAAAAACTAGAGTGAAAACAGTACCGAAAGAACTCCGTGCAGTTTTTTCTGACACGAAGTTCACTAGTCTTTGTATTGCAGTACCTTTGGTAAAGAAACTGCAGTGCCCTCGCATTGAGCGTGCAGTTCGTAATTATTAGCAGAATAACTATTCTGCTAATATTAGCAGAACAGACCGGCTGTATATATATATATGTGTGTTACCCCTCGGCCCTATAAGGGCGCGACGCGCCTACAGCGTAGAAACTCCCCGACCCACCCCGAACCTAACCCACCTCCTTCCGTCAGAGGTAGCCGTCGTGGGCGAGCGAGTGACGGCGTCAGCCGGAGCAATGTAGCCCACGACGCCGTGACTGGCCGCCGACGGATCCCCTGCCGACATCTCCTTCCTTCCTGGCAAAGCAACGCCGGGGCCGTGATCCCCGCCTCCTGCCTCCCTCCCTCGTCGGAGCTCCTTGTCCGGGTTCTTGATCCTCGCCTCCCCCCTCCCCCCTCGCCGGAGCTCCATCAATGGTGTCGTGATCCCCGCCTCCCGCCTCCCCCCTGCCGGAGCTCCTTCGACAAGGCCGTGATCCCCGCCACCAGCCTCCCCTCGCCGGAGCTCCTTCGATGGATCCATGATCTCCGCCACCACCTGCTGCCTCCTCAGACCTCGTCGCTGGAGCTCCACCACAAGCAGGAGCGCCGTCGTCTCCCCAAGCTCCTTGCTTGCATATATGGCACCGCCTTCCAAGATTATGCCAGTACGACACCGACAAGAGGAAGAAGAAGACGTCAGATCCAAGAACATGCCACTGCAGGTGATGTCTGCTTCCCACATTAATTTTCCTCGAAATTGAATCTGCCTGATTGCTACTGAAGCACAAATGATTAGTTCAATTTTTTTTCAGGTCTAGGTTTGCCTGAAGAAAAATACCACGTTTGTGTCAGTTCATTAGTCATGCTATGCGAAAGATTCAATTTAAAAGTTGCACACACAATGCTCTGCCTACATGTTACACTATTCGGTTCATCAGTACTACATGTGTGTTGCATCAGTGACACATGTTCCTATGATGCAGAAGATGATAGTACATTGCAAATGCTTGAATCAGTTCATTACACCCGTGCCACTTGATGCACAATTTGGATGTCGAGGTTACTGTTAGTACCTCTATAATGCTAGCTCCAGTTCCAGTAAAAAATATAAACTTATGCATCAGTCCAAGTAGCTACTACGGTTTATATAGGGTTCAACTACCACTGCAAGTTGTATGTTGTTATTTCTAATAGTACATGTCATGTAGTTGCGTTAGTCCGAACGAGTAAAAGACTGTTGTGAAACAAATATACACTTGTTACACAGTAAGTTCAATGATACAGAAACTAGGTGTACTTCTAATGTAGATGCATAAGTTCTAGAGGAAAAAAGAGAAGACATGCATCAGTTTTATATATATGCATATTGTTCCGAAGTTCAATGTTCAGTTTCCAAGCAGTGCACCATGTCAGATTCCGGGCTCCGCAGACCCTGGATAGATTCAAATTCCGGGGTGCGTGCGAAGAACTCAACCTCCCCAGTCTGCCTACTCGTCGATCCCGCGGCTTAGCTCGATGAACTAGAAGGAAACGAGACAAGGCAGTTTACCCAGGTTCGGGCCACCTTGCGGTGTAAAACCCTACTCCTGCTTTGTGGTGCATTGGCCTCGAGGTGGGCTGAGGATGAACTAGTACAGTGGGCGAACAACCTCAGCAGGTGTGTTCTTGAGCTGGTGACGGAGAGGATGGTCTGAATGATCCCCCCGTCTACGGTGGTGGCTAGGTCCTATTTATAGTGGCTTTGGTCCTCTTCCCCCAAAATGGAGGCGGGAAGGGATCCCACAACGACCAAATTCAAAGGAAGACTACTAGTACATCTTATCCTGACAAAAGTAGTCTTCGCCTGCAAAGCCTCTGGTCATGAAGCCGTGGTGGGCTCGGCGATGACCTCCGTCCTGCTGTCCTGGCGGTCTTGGTCTTGTTGCATGGAAACGGAATCCTTTGGCTGATTCCTCGGGACTCTGCGCCTGTGCTTGCCTCCTTAGCACCAAATAAGAAACTGTTGTACCGCGCCCACTTGCGCCCGCATGGCCTTGGTCGTCATGGCTCACGTCACTACTAGGAAAAGGCCTAGTGCACCATTAGTATCTGGTATACTAATGGCGCACCACAGATGCGCCATTAGTATAGCCCACGGTGCGCCATTAGTATCTCGTATACTAATGGCGCACCACATAGAAGTGCGCCATTAGTAACAATTTTTTTCAGAATTTTTTTTCAATATTTTTTTTCGTTTTTTTCTTAATCTCGGGTCACTATGGCTTAATCTCGGGTCAATATGCTTAATCTCAAGTCAAATCGCACTCTGTGGTCAAACTTCTCGGAAGGTCACCCATCCTCACACTACTCCAGCCCGCGCACGCTTAACTTCGCAATTCTATCCAACCCCAGCACCAGCTCACTTCACAGGCACTTGTTGATATATCTATCATATCAATCCTATTAAACCCTGTTGATGTCTAGGACTTTGTTCATGTTCATGAGTATGATGAAATTTTGAAAAAATATTTCAAACTTCCCGGTCATATTACGTATCATATTTTGAAAAAAAATTCCAAATTTTTTTTCGAAACCAATTTTTTTTCTGTTACTAGTGGAAGCCCCGTCACACATTTCACTGTTTGAGTTTGAAACTATTGTTTTAAAAAACAATAATTATTTAGTAACACTAATATTTCTTGAATAATTAGTTTGACCATTGTTTGACCACAGTTTGACCAGATTTGACCAAAATTCAAAAAAAACTGAAATAATTATTTAGTAACACTAATATTCTAGAATAATTAGTTTGACCACAGTTTGACCAGATTTGACCAAGTTTGAAATTTTTTCCATTTTTTCCACTCTAGATCTTAAAAGCCCCGTAACTTTTTTTCTGTTAGGTTTTTGAGGATTTTGAAAATGTTTAACGGGGTTCCCCCCGTTATATTCGGATGTAACTTTTCGAATAGATGATTTTTCATATAAAAAACTTTTTAATCCGAGTTCGTATGCAAAAGTTATGCCCATTTTACAAATTCCAGAGAGATTTTGCAAATAAAGTCGAAATTCATATTTGTAAATTTTCCCAACAAGTAGACCACATATCACATGGGAAACTTATTTTCTTTTATTTTTTTGACATTTCCATCATTTTCTTTTTTTTTTTTAAACTGAAAAGGCGGTCCACCGGGGGGGGTGCATTCGGTGGAATTTTTGGGCCAAGTTAGTAATGGCGCACCGTGGGAGTGGTGCGCCATTACTAGTTGTTTTGAAAAAAAAAATAAAAAAATTGAAAAAAATTAGTAGTGGCGCACCGTGGATGTGGTGCGCCATTACTAGTTTTGAAAAAAATTGAAAAAAAATTGAAATTTTTTTTACTAGTGGCGCACCGTGGATGTGGAGCGCCATTACTAGTTTAACTAGTAATGGCACACTATCCACTGCTGCGCCATTACTAGTTTTGAAAAAAAACTGAAAAAAAATTACTAGTGGCGCACCGTGGATGTGGTGCGCCATTACTAAACTAGTAATGGCGCACTATCCACTGGTGCGCTATTACTAGTTTTGAAAAAAAAATGAAAAAAAATTTGTTACTAATGGCGCACCGTGGATGTGGTGCGCCATTAGTATTTGGACACTAATGGCGCACCGACGCATGGTGCGCCATTAGTATAGTAGTGGCGCACCACATGTCTGGTGCGCCATTAGTGGCCATATCATCTATAGCTCTTTTCCTAGTAGTGCGTCATCCGAACCTCACGAGGTTGAGGCTTGCATCGAGATCTCCGCTCCTCGGGAGCCACCCTGAGGAGGCCGCTCCTTCAGGAGGTCTTGGCGTCACCCGCCTCGCGAGGCTTGGCCCATCGCGAGGGTCTTGAGTTGTTGATGCTGAAGGTGGGCCTGTTGGGGAACGTAGTAATTCCCAAAAAATTCCTACGCACACGCAAGATCATGGTGATGCATAGCAACGAGAGGGGAGAGTGTTGTCCATGTACCCTCGTAGACCGAAAGCGGAAGCGTTATGACAACACGCTTGATGTAGTCGTACGTCCTCACGATCCGACCGATCCAAGTACCGAACGTACGGCACCTCCGAGTTCAGCACACGTTCAGCTCGATGACGTCCCATGAACTGCGACCCAGCAGAGCTTCACGGGAGAGTTCCGTCAGCACGACGGCGTGATGACGGTGATGATGTTGCTACCGACGCAGGGCTTCGCCTAAGCACCGCTATGATATGACCAAGGTGGATTATGGTGGAGGGGGGCATCGCACACGGCTTGGAAAAATCAACTTGTGTGTCTTTGGGTGCCCCCCGCCCCCATATATAAAGGAGCAAGGGGGGAGGCCGGCCGGCCTTGGTGCGCCCCAAGGAGAGGAGGAATCCTCCTCCTAGTAGGAGTAGGATTCATCCTTTCCTAGTCCTACTAGGAAGGGGAAAGGGGGAAGGAAAGAGAGGGAGAGGGAGAGGGAAAGAGGGGCTGCGCCCCCCTCCCCTAGTCCAATTCGGACTCCTCATGGGAGGGGGTGCGCCACCTCCTGGGCTGCTGTCCTCTCTCTCCCCTCAGTCCCACTAAGGCCCAATACTTCCCTGGGGGGTTCCGGTAACCCCTCCGGCACTCCAGTTTTCTCCGAAACCACCCGGAACACTTCCGGTGTCCGAATATAGCCGTCCAATATATCAATCTTTACTTCTTGACCATTTTGAGACTCCTTGTCATGTCCGTGATCACATCCGGGACTCCTAACTACCTTCGGTACATCAAATCACATAAACTCACAATACAAATCGTCACAGAACGTTAAGCGTGCGGACCCTACGGGTTCGAAAACTATGTAGACATGATCGAGACACATCTCCGGTCAATAACCAATAGCCGAACCTGGATGCTCATATTGGCTCCTACATATTCTACGAAGATCTTTATCGGTCAAACCACATAACAACATACATTGTTCCCTTTGTCATCGGTATGTTACTTGCCCAAGATTCGATCGTCGGTATCTCAATACCTAGTTCAATCTCGTTACCGGCAAGTCTCTTTACTCGTTCCGTAATACATCTTCCCGTAACTAACTCATTAGTTAAATTGCTTGCAAGGCTTATAGTGAGATGCATTACCGAGAGGGCCCAGGGATACCTCTCCGACAATCGGAGTGACAAATCCTAATCTCAATCTATGCCAACTCAACAAGTACCATCGTAGACACCTGTAGAGCACCTTTATAATCACCCAGTTACGTTGTGAAGTTTGGTAGCACACAAAGTGTTCCTCCGGTATTCGGGAGTTCCATAATCTCATAGTCATAGGAACATGTATAAGTCATGAAGAAAGCAATAGCAATATACTAAACGATTAAATGCTAAGCTAACAGAATGGGTCAAGTCAATCACATCATTCTCTAATGATGTGATCCCGTTAATCGAATGACAACTCATGTCTATGGTTAGGAAACTTAACCATCTTTGTTTCAACGAGCTAGTCAAGTAGAGGCATACTAGTGACACTCTGTTTGTCTATGTATTCACACATATACTAAGTTTCCGGTTAATACAGTTCTAGCATGAATAATAAACATTTATCATGATATAAGGAAATATAATAACTTTATTATTGCCTCTAGGGCATATTTCCTTCAGTCTCCCACTTGCACTAGAGTCAATAATCTAGTTCACATCGCCATGTGATTTAACACCAATAGTTCAGATCACCATGTGATTAATATCCATACTTCACATCGCCATGTGGCCAACACTCAAAGGGTTTACTAGAGTCAGTAATCTAGTTCACATCGTCATGTGATTAAAACCCAAAGAGTACTATGGTGTGATCATGTTTTGCTTGTGAGAGAAGTTTAGTCAACGGGTCCGCCAAATTCAGATCCGTATGTATTTTGCAAATTTCTGTGTCTACAATGCTCTGCACGGAGCTACTTTAGCCAATTGCTCCCACTTTCAATATGTATCCAGATTGAGACTTAGAGTCATCTGGATCAGTGTCAAAACTTGCATCAACGTAACCCTTTACGACAAACCTTTTGTCACCTCCATAATCGAGAAACATATTCTTATTCCACTAAGGACAATTTTTGACCGCTGTTCAGTGATCTACTCCTAGATCACTATTGTACTCCCTTGCCAAACTCAGTGTAGGGTATACAATAGATCTGGTACACAGCATGGCATACTTTATAGAACCTATGGCTGAGGCATAGGGAATGACTTTCTTTCTCTTTCTATGTTCTGCCGTGGTCAGTCTTTGAGTCTTACTCAATTTCACACCTTGTAACACAGGCAAGAACTCTTTCTTTGACTGTTCCATTTTGATGTACTTCAAAATCATGTCAAGGTATGTACTCATTGAAAAAACTTATCAAGCGTCTTGATCTATCTCTATAGATCTTGATGCTCAATATGTAAGCAGCTTCACCGAGGTCTTTCTTTGAAAAAATCCTTTCAAATACTCCTTTATGCTTTCCCAAAAATTCTACATTATTTCCGATCAATAATATGTCATTCACATATACTTATCAGAAATGTTGTAGTGCTCCCACTCACTTTCTTGTAAATACAGGCTTCACTGCAAGTCTGTATAAAATTATATGCTTTGATCAACTCATCAAAGCGTATATTCCAATTCCGAGATGCTTGCACCAGTCCATAGATGGATCGCTGGAGCTTGCACATTTTGTTAGCACCTTTAGGATCGACAAAACCTTCTGGTTGCATCATATACAATTCTTCTTTAAGAAATCCATTAAGGAATGTAGTTTTGACATCCATTTTCAAGATTTCAAAAAATGTGGCAATATGCTAACATGATTCGGACAGACTTAAGCATCGCTACGAGTGACAAAATCTCATCGTAGTCAACACCTTGAACTTTGTCAAAACCTTTTTCGACAAGTCTAGCATTGTAGATAGTAACACTACTATCAGCGTCCGTCTTCCTCTTGAAGATCCATTTATTTTCTATGGCTTGCTGATCATCGGGCAAGTCAACCAAAGTCCACACTTTGTTCTCATACATGGATCCCATCTCAGATTTCATGGCCTCAAGCCATTTCGTGGAATCTGGGCTCATCATTGCTTCCTCATAGTTCCTAGGTTCGTCATGGTCAAGTAACATGACCTCCATAACAGGATTACCGTACCACTCTGATGCTGATCTTATTCTGGTTGACCTACGAGGTTCGGTTGTAACTTGATTTGAAGTTACATGATCATCATCATTAGCTTCCTCACTAATTGGTGTAGGAGTCACAGGAACAGATTTCTGTGATGAACTACTTTCCAATAAGGGAGCAGGTACAGTTACCTCATCAAGTTCTACTTTCCTCCCACTCACTTCTTTCGAGAGAAACTCCTTCTCTAGAAAGGACCCATTCTTAGCAACGAATGTCTTGCCTTCGGATCTGTGACAGAAGGTGTACCCAACTGTCTCCTTTGGGTATCCTATGAAGACACATTTCTCCGATTTGGGTTTGAGCTTATCAGGATGAAACTTTTTCACATAAGCATCGCAACCCCAAACTTTAAGAAACGCCAACTTTGGTTTCTTGCCAAACCACAGTTCATATGGTGTCGTCTCAACGGATTTAGATGGTGCCCTATTTAACATGAATGCAGCTGTCTCTAATGCATAACCCCAAAATGATAGTGGTAAATCGATAAGAGACATCATAGATTGCACCATATCTAATAAAGTACGTTTACGATGTTCGGACACACCATTATGCTATGGTGTTCCAGGTGGCGTGAGTTGCGAAACTATTCCGCATTGTTTCAAATGAAGACCAAACTCGTAACTCAAATATTCTCCTCCACGATCAGATCGTAGAAACTTTATTTTCTTGTTACGATGATTTTCCACTTCACTCTGAAATTATACGAACTATTCAATTGTTTCAGACTTATGTTTCATCAAGTAGATATACCCATATCTGCTCAAATCATCTGTGAAGGTCAGAAAATAATGATACCCACTGCGAGCCTCAACACTCATCGGATCGCATACATCAGTATGTATTATTTCCAATAAGTCAGTTGCTCGCTCCATTGTTCCGGAGAACGGAGTCTCAGTCATCTTGCCCATAAGGCATGGTTCGCAAGCATCAAGTGATTCATAATCAAGTGATTCCAAAATTCCATCATCATGGAGTTTCTTCATGCACTTTACACCAATATGACCTAAACGGCAGTGCCACAAATAAGTTGCACTATCATTATTAACTTTGCATCTTTTGGCTTCATTATTATGAATATGTGTATCCCTACGATCGAGATCCAACAAACCATTTTCATTGGGTGTATGACCATAGAAGGTTTTATTAATGTAAACAAAACAACAATTATTCTGTAACTTAAATGAATAACTGTATTGCAATAAACATGATCAAATCATATTCATGCTCAACGCAAACACCAAATAACACTTATTTAGTTTCAACATTAATCCTGAAAGTATAGGGAGTGTGCGATGATGATCATATAAATCTTGGAACTACTTCCAACACACATCGTCACCTCGCCCTTAACTAGTTTCTGTTCATTCTGGAACGCCCGTTTTGAGTTACTACTCTTAGCAACTGAACTAGTATCAAATGCTGAGGGGTTGCTATAAACACTAGTAAAGTACACATCAATTACATGTATATCCAATATACCTTTGTTCACTTTGCCATCCATCTTATCCGCCAAGTATCTAGGGCAGTTACACTTCCAATGACCAATTCCTTTGCAGTAGAAGCACTCAGTTTCAGGCTTGGGTCTAGCTTTGGGCTTCTTCACGGGAGCAGCAACTTGCTTGCCGTTCTTTTTGAAGTTCCCCTTCTTCCCTTTGCCCTTTTCTTGAAACTAGTGGTCTTGTCAACCATCAACACTTGATGCTTTTCTTGATTTCTACCTTCGTCGATTTCAGCATCACGAAGAGCTTGGGAATCGTTTCCGTTATCCCTTGCATATTATAGTTCATCACAAAGTTCTAGTAACTTGGTGATAGTGACTAGAGAACTCTATCAATCACTATCTTATCTGGATGATTAACTCCCACTTGATTCAAGTGATTGTAGTACTCAGACATTATGAGCACATGCTCACTAGCTGAGCTATTCTCATCCATCTTGTAGGCAAAGTACTTGTCAAAGGTCTCATACCTTTCGACATGGGCATGAGTCTGAAATACTAATTTCAACTCTTGGAACATCTCATATGCTCCGTGGCGTTTCAAAAACGTCTTTGAAGCCCCGACTAAACTATCAAGTAGTCATCATATCGAGCTTGCCAAACGTTCATAACAACTGCATTTGCTCCTGCAATCGGTCTGTCACCTAGCGGTGCATCAAGGACATAATTCTTCTATGCAGCAATGAGGATAATCCTCAGATCACGGATCCAATCTGCATCATTGCTACTAACATCTTTCAACTTAGTTTTCTCTAGGAACATATCAAAAATAAAACAGGGGAGCTAATACTACCAGGACTAAGTTCATGATAAATTTAAAGTTCAATTGATCGTATTACTTAAGAACTCCCACTTAGATAGACATCCCTCTAATCATCTAAGTGATCACGTGATCCATATCAACTAAACCATGTTCGATCATCACGTGAGATGGAGTAGTTTTCAATGGTGAACATCACTATGTTGATCATATCTACTATATGATTCACGCTCGACATTTTGGTCTCAGTGTTCCGAGGCCATATCTGCATATGCTAGGCTCGTCAAGTTTAACCCGATTATTTCTGCGTGTGCAAAAACTGGCTTGCACCCGTTGTATATGAACGTAGAGCTTATCACACCCGATCATCGGGTGGTGTCTCGGCACGACGAACTTTGGCAACGGTGCATACTCAGGGAGAACACTTGTACCTTGAAATTTAGTGAGAGATCATCTTATAATGCTACCATCAACCAAAGCAAAATAAGATGTATAAAAGATAAACATCACATGCAATCAAAATATGTGACATGATATGGCCATCATCATCTTGTGCTTTTGATCTCCATCTCCAAAGTACTGTCATGATCTCCATTGTTACCGGCATGACACTATGATCTCCATAATCTTGATCTTTTATCAACGTGTCGTCACATGGTCGTCTCACCAGCTATTGCTTTTGCAACTATTGCTATCACATAGCGATAAAGTAAAGCAATTAAATGGCACTTGCATCTTATGCAATAAAGTGACAACCATAAGGCTTCTGCCAGTTGCCGATAACTTTAACAAAACATGATCATCTCATACAACAATTTATATCTCATCACGTCTTGACCATATCACACCACAACATGCCCTGCAAAAACAAGTTAGACATCCTCTACTTTGTTGTTCCAAGTTTTACGTGGCTGCTACAGGCTGAGCAAGAACCGTTCTTACCTACGCATCAAAACCATAACGATATTTCGTCAAGTATGTGTTGTTTTAACCTTCACAAGGACCGGGCGTAGCCACACTCGATTCAACTAAAGTTGGAGAAACTGACACCCGCCAGCCACCTGTGTGCGAAGCACGTCGGTAGAACCAGTCTCGCGTAAGCGTACGCGTAATGTCGGTCCGGGCCGCTTCATCCAACAATACTGACGAATCAAAGTATGACATGTTGGTAAGCAATATGACTAGTATCGCCCACAACTCACATGTGTTCTACTCGTGCATATAACATCTACGCATAAACCTGGCTCGGGTGCCACTGTTGGGGAACGTAGTAATTTCAAAAAAAATCCTACGCACACACAAGATCATGGTGATTGCTACCTCTTGAGCACTGCGTTGGTTTTCCCTTGAAGAGGAAAGGGTGATGCAGTAAAGTAGCGTAAGTATTTCCCTCAGTTTTTGAGAACCAAGGTATCAATCCAGTAGGAGGCCACGCTCAAGTCCCACGCACCTACACAAACAAATAAGAACCTTGCAACCAATGCGATAAAGGGGTTGTTAATCCCTTCACGACCACTTGCAAAAGTGAGATCTGATAGAGATGATAAGATAATATTTTTGGTATTTTTATGATAAAGACTAAAAGTAAAAAAACGGCACTAGAAATAGCTAGTTGTTGGGAAATTAATATGATGGAAAATAGACCCGGGGGCCATAGGTTTCACTAGTGGCTTCTCTCAAGATAGCATAAGTATTACGGTGGGTAAACAAATTATTGTCGAGCAATTGATAGAATTGAGTATATTTATGAGAATATCTAGGTATGATCATGTATATAAGCATCATGTCTGTGACAAGTAGACCGACTCCTGCCTGCATCTACTACTATTACTCCACACATCGACCGCTATCCAGCATGCATCTAGAGTATTAAGTTCATAAGAACAGAGTAATGCTTTAAGCAAGATGACATGATGTAGAGGGATAAACTCATGCAATGTGATATAAACCCCATCTTTTTATCCTCGATGGCAACAATACAATACGTGTCATTTCCCCTACTGTGAGTGGGATCGAGCACCGCAAGATTGAACCCAAAGCTAAGCACTTCTCCCATTGCAAGAAAGATCAATCTAGTAGGCCAAACCAAACTGATAATTCGAAGAGACTTGCAAAGATAACAAATCATACATAAAAGAATTCAGAGGAGATTCAAATATGTTCATAGATAATCTTGATCATAAACCCACAATTCATCGGATCTCGACAAACACACCGCAAAAGAAGAGTTACATCAAATAGATCTCCAAGAGAATCGAGGAGAACTTTGTATTGAGATCCAAAGAGAGAGAAGAAGCCATGTAGCTAATAACTATGGACCCGAAGGTCTGAGGTAAACTACTCACACATCATCGGAGAGGCTATGGTGTTGATGTAGAAGCCCTCGTGATCAATGCCCCCTCCGGCGGAGCGCGGGAAAAGGCCCCAAGATGGGATCTCACGGGTACAGAAGGTTGCGGCGGTGGAACTAGGTTTTCGTGGTGCTCCTCGATGGTTTGGGGGTACGTAGGTATATATAGGAGGAAGTAGGTAGGTGGAGCCACGAGGGGCCGACGAGGGTGGAGGGCGCGCCCAGGGGGTAGGCGCACCCCCTGCCTCGTGGCCTCCTCATCGGTTGCTTGATGTCCACTCCAAGTCCTCTGGATCACGTTTGTTCCAAAAATCACGCTCCCGAAGGTTTCATTCCATTTGGACTCCGTTTGATATTCTTTTTCTGCAAAACACCGAAATAGGAAAAAAAACAACAATTTGGGCTGGCCCTCCGGTTAATAGGTTAGTCCCAAAAATAATATAAAAGTGTATAATAAAGCCCATTAAACATCCAAAACAGAATATAATATAGCATGGAACAATCAAAAATTATAGATACGTTGGAGACGTATCAAGCATCCCCAAGCTTAATTCCTGCTCGTCCTCGAGTAGGTAAATGATAAAAACAGAATTTTTGGTGGGGAATGCTACTTAGCATAATTTTCAATGTAATTCTCTTATTTGTGGTATGAATATTCAGGTCCCAAAGATTCAAGATAAAAGTTAAATATTGACATAAAAGTAATAATACTTCAAGCATACTAACTAAGCAATTATTTCTTTTCAAAATAACATGGCCAAAGAAAGTTCATCCCTACAAAATCATATAGTTTGGTCATGCTCCATTTTCGTCACACAAGAATGCTCTCATCATGCACAACCCCGATGACAAGCCAAGCAATTGTTTCATACTTTAGTAATCTCAAACGTTTTTCAAATTTCACGCAATATATGAGCGTGAGCCATGGATATAGCACTATGGGTGGAATAGAATATGATGATGGGGGTTATGTGGAGAAGACAAAAAGGAGAAAGTCTCACATTGACGCGGCTAATCAATGAGCTAGGGAGATGCCCATCGATTGATGTCAATGCAAGGAGTAGGGATTTCCATGCAACAGATGCACTAGAGCTATAAATGCATGAAAGCTCAATCAAAAAGAAACTAAGTGGGTGTGCATCCAACTTGCTTGCTCACGAAGACCTAGGGCATTTGAGGAAGCCCATTGTTGGAATATACAAGCCAAGTTCTATAATGAAAAATTCCCACTAGTATATGAAAGTGACAAAACAAGAGACTCTCTATCATAAAGATCATGGTGCTACTTTGAAGCACAAGTGTGGAAAAAGGATAGTAGCATTGTCCCTTATTTTATTTTATTTTTTGGGGGCTTTCTTTTTTTTGGCCTTTCTCCTTTTTTTATTTGGGGCAATGCTCTATGAATGATGATCATCACACTTCCATTTATTTACAACTCAATGATTACAACTCGATACTAGAACAAAGTATGACTCTATATGAATGCCTCCGGTGGTGTACCGGGATGGGCAATGAATCACGAGTGACATGTATGAAATAATATGCATGGTGGCTTTGCCACAAATACGATGTCAACTACATGATCATGCAAGGTAATATGACAATGATGAAACCTGTCATGATAAACGGAACGGTGGAAAGTTGCATGGCAATATATCTCGGAATGGCTATGGAAATGCCATAATAGGTAGGTATGGTGGCTGTTTTGAGGAAGATATAAGGAGGTCTATGCGTGATAGAGTGTATCGTATCACGGGGTTTGGATGCACCGGCGAAGTTTGCACCAACTCTCAAGGTGAGAAAGGGCAATGCACGGTACCAAAGAGGCTAGCAATGATGGAAGGGTGAGAGTGCGTATAATCCATGGACTCAACATTAGTCATAAAGAACTGACATACTTATTGCAAAAGTCTACAAGTCATCAAAAACCAAGCACTACGCACATGCTCCTAGGGGGATAGATTGGTAGGAAAATACCATCGCTCGTCCCCGACCGCCACTCATAAGGAGGACAATCAAAGAACACCTCATGTTTCATATTTGTTACACAACGTTTACCATCCGTGCATGCTACGGGACTTGCAAACTTCAACACAAGTATTTCTCAAATTCACAATTACTCAACTAGCACAACTTTAATATTACTACCTCCATATCTCAAAACAATCATCAAGCATCAAACTTTTCTTAGTATTCAACGCACTTATAAGAAAGTTTTTACTAATCTTGGATGCCTATCATATTATGACTAATTTCAAAATTTAAGCAAATTACCATGCTGTTTTGTAGGACTCTCAAAATGATATAAGTGAAGCATGAGAGAAAAATAGTTTCTATAAAACAAAACCACCACCGTTCTCTAAAACATATAAGTGAAGCACTAGAGCAAAAACTATATAGCTCAAAAGATATAAGTGAAGCACATAGAGTATTCTAATAAATTCCGAATCATGTGTGTATCTCTCAAAAGTGTATTGAGCAAGGAAGATTGTGGTAAACTAAAAACAATGACTCAAATCATACAAGACGCTCCAAGCAAAACACATATCATGTGGTGAATAAAAATATAGCTCCAAGTAAAGTTACCGATGGACGAAGACGAAAGAGGGGATGCCTTCTGGGGCATCCCCAAGCTTTGGCTTTTTGGTGTCCTTGCATTTACCTTGGGGTTCCTTGGGCATCCCCAAGCTTAGGCTCTTGCCACTCCTTGTTCCATAATCCATCAAATCCTTACCCAAAACTTGAAAACTTCACAACACAAAACTTAACAGAAAATCTCGTGAGCTCCCTTAGCGAAAGAAAACAAAACACCACTTCAAGGTACTGTAATGAACTCATTATTTATTTATATTGGTGTTAAACCTACTGTATTCCAACTTCTATATGGTTTATAAACTATTTTACTAACCATAGACTCATCAAAATAAGCAAACAACACACGAAAAACAGAATCTGTCAAAAACAGAACAGTCTATAGTAATCTGTAACTAACACAAACTTATGGAACTCAGAAAAATCTACCAAAATAGGAAGACCTAAATAATTTGTTTATTTATCTGATGAAAGTGGAATCAGTATTTTATCACGTTCTTGTTATTTTTAACAATTGTTTTCGTGAACAGAAAGTTTCTGGAATTTTCAGCAAGATCAAATAACTATCATCCAAGAAGTTCCTATAGGTTTCACTTGGCACAAGCACTAATTAAAAAACAAAGACAAATATAACCAGAGGCTAGATCAAAGATTTATTCCTAAAGAGGAGCAAAAAGAAAAAAACTAAAATAAAATTGGGTTGCCTCCCAACAAGCGCTATCGTTTAACGCCCCTAACTAGGCATAAAAGCGAGGATAGATCTAGGTATTGCCATCTTTGGTAGGCAATCCATAAGTGGCTCTCATAATAGATTCATAAGGTAATTTTATTTTATTTCTAGGAAAGTGTTCCATGCCTTTCCTTAACGGAAATTGGAATATAATATTTCCTTCCTTCATATCAATAATTGCACCAATCGTTCTAAGGAAAGGTCTACCAAGAATAATAGGACATGAAGGATTGCAATCTATATCAAGAACAATGAAATCTACGGGCACATAGTTCCTATTTGCAACAATAAGAACAACATTAATTCTTCCCATAGGTTTCTTAATAGTGGAATCCGCAAGATGCAAGTTTAGAGAACAATCATCAAATTCAAGGAAACCTAGAAATCACACAAAGTTTTTGGAATCATGGAAACACTAGCACCCAAATCACACAAAGCATAGCATTCATGATCTTTAATTTTAATTTTAATAGTAGGTTCCCACTCATCATAAAGTTTTCTAGGGAAAGAAACTTCTAACTCAAGTTTTTTCTTCATAAGATTGCATTAAAGCATCAACGATATGTTTGGTAAAAGCTTTATTTTGACTATAAGCATGATGAGAATTTAGCATGGATTGCAACAAGGAAATACAATCTATTAAAGAGAAATTATCATAATTAAATTCCTTGAAATCCAAGATAGTGGGTTCATTGATATCTAAAGTTTTGACCTCTTCAATCCCACTTTTACCAATATTTTCATCAAGATCTAAAAACTCCGAATTTTTCGGACGCCTTCTAACTAAAGTTGACTCATCTCCAATCCCATCATTATCAAGATTCATATTGCAAAACAAAGATTTAATAGGGGACACATCAATAACTTTTAGATCTTCATCTTTATTCTCATAAAAATTAGAAGAACACGCTTTTACAAAGCAATCTTTCTTAGCACGCATCCTAGCGCTTCTTTCTTTGCACTCATCAATGGAAATTCTCATGGCTTTGAGAGACTCATTGATATCATGCTTAGGTGGAATAGATCTAAGCTTCAAAGAATCAACATCAAGAGAAATTCTATCAACGTTCCTAGCCAACTCATCAATCTTAGGAAATTTTTCTTCAAGCAAAGCATTGAAATTCTTTTGCAAAATCATATATTCTTTAACACTAGTCTCAAAATCAGATGGCACCTTATTAAAATTTCCATAAGAATTGTTGTAGGAATTACCATAATTATTAGAGGAATTACTAGGATATGGCCTAGGATTAAAATTTCCTCTATAAGCATTATTACCAAAATTGTTCCTACCAACAAAGTTCACATCCATAGATTCATAAATATTCTCAGTCAAGGTAGACAAAGGCATATCATTGGGATCCGAAGAAATACTCTTATTAGCAAACAATTTCATAAGTTCATCCATCTTTCCACTCAAAACATTAATTTCTTCAATCGCATGAACCTTTTTACTAGTAGATCTTTCGGTGTGCCATTGAGAATAATTAACCATAATATTATCTAGGAGTTTAGTAGCTTCCCCTGAAGTGATTTTCATAAAAGTGCCTCCCGCGGACGAATCTAAAAGATTTCTAGAAGCAAAATTCAATCCGGCATAAAATTTTTGTATAATCATCCACAAATTCAAACCATGAGTACGGCAATTACGTATCATTAATTTCATCCTTTCCCAAGCTTGTGCAACATGTTCATGATCAAGTTGCTTAAAATTCATAATATCATTTCTAAGGGAGATGATTTTAGCCGAAGGAAAATACATAGAGATAAAAGCATCTTTGCACTTATTCCAAGAATCAATACTATTTTTAGGCAAAGACGAAAACCAAGTTTTAGCACGATCTCTAAGCGAAAAAGGAAATAGCTTCAATTTAACAATATCATTGTCCACATCTTTCTTCTTTTGCATATCACACAAATCAACAATGCTATTTAGATGGGTAGCGGCATCTTCACTAGGAAGGCCGGCGAATTGATCTTTCATGACAAGATTCAGCAAAGTAGCATTAATTTCTCAAGATTCAGCATCAGTAAGAGGAGCAATCGGAGTGCTAAGAAAATCATTGTTGTTGGTATTGGTAAAGTCACACAATTTAGTATTGTCTTGAGCCATCGTGACAAGCAAGCAATCCAACACACGAGCAAACAAGGGGCAAGCGAAAAAGAGGCGAACGGAAAGAGAGGGCGAATAAAACGGAAAAGGTGAAGTGGGGGAGAGGAAAACGATAGGCAAATGGCAAATAATGTAATGCGAGGGATAAGAGTTTGTGATGGGTACTTGGTATGTATTGACTTGTGCGTAGACTCCCCGGCAACGGCGCCAGAAATCCTTCTTGCTACTTCTTGAGCACTGCGTTGGTTTTCCCTTGAAGAGGAAAGGGTGATGCAGTAAAGTAGCGTAAGTATTTCCCTCAGTTTAATAGAACCAAGGTATCAATCCAGTAGGAGGCCACGCTCAAGTCCCACGCACCTACACAAACAAATAAGAACCTTGCAACCAACGCGATAAAGGGGTTGTCAATCCCTTCACGGCCACTTGCAAAAGTGAGATCTGATAGAGATGATAAGATAATATTTTTGGTATTTTTATGATAAAGACTAAAAGTAAAAAAAAATAAACGGCGCCAGAAATAGCTAGTTGTTGGGAAATTAATATGATGGAAAATAGACCCCGGGGCCATAGGTTTCACTAGTGGCTTCTCTCAAGATAGCATAAGTATTACCGTGGGTACACAAATTACTGTCGAGCAATTGATAGAATTGAGCATAGTTATGAGAATATCTAGGTATGATCATGTATATAGGCATCACGTCCGTGACAACTAGACCGACTCCTGCCTGCATCTACTACTATTACTCCACACATCGACCGCTATCCAGCATGCATCTAGAGTATTAAGTTCATAAGAACAGAGTAATGCTTTAAGCAAGATGACATGATGTAGATGGATAAACTCATGCAATATGATATAAACCCTATCTTTTTATCCTCGATGGCAACAATACAATACGTGTCGTTTCCCCGACTGTCACTGGGATCGAGCACCGCAAGATTGAACCCAAAGCTAAGCACTTCTCCCGTTGCAAGAAAGATCAATCTAGTAGGCCAAAACAAACTGATAATTCGAAGAGACTTGCAAAGATAACCAATCATACATAAAAGAATTCAGAGGAGATTCCGATATTGTTCATAGATAATCTTGATCATGAACCCACAATTCATCGGACCTCGACAAACACATCGCAAAAGAAGAGTTACATCAAATAGATCTCCAAGAGAATCGAGGAGAACTTTGTATTGAGATCCAAAGAGAGAGAAGAAGCCTTCTAGCTAATAACTATGGACCCGAAGGTCTGAGCTAAACTACTCACACATCATCGGAGAGGCTATGGTGTTGATGTAGAAGCCCTCAGTGATCAATGCCCCCTCCGACGGAGCGCCGGAAAAGGCCCCAAGATGGGATCTCATGGGTACAGAAGGTTGCGGCGGTGGAACTAGGTTTTCGTGGTGATCCTCGATGGTTTGGGGGTACGTAGGTATATATAGGAGGAAGAAGTAGGTCGGTGGAGCCACGAGCACTACAAAAAAAAGACACATCCGTGACATTTTGGGCCGAATGAATTTTTTTTCTGTCATACATATGACACTTCTATGACGATAATTGTGACAAAACCCGGTATCATCATAGATGTGGTGGGCTCCTACTTCTATGACAAATAATCATGACAGAAAATGGGCTTTTCGTCCTGGGCGGGCCGGAGACGCAGCTGCATGACATTCTTTGGGCCGTCCATGGACGAACTTTAATTACCTAGGGTACAGACTGGTAAATGGTGTTCAATCGGAGGTACTTCTTGCTAAAATTAGTTCTGGTACGAGTAAACTTTCGTGTACATAAGAGGCAGCACAAACAATCTGAACTTTGCTTGTAGGTTTATCCTCAAATAGTGGCCTCGTGCCGAGGGAGGTTTGAGCAACTTGGCCACTACTTTCATCCAACTAGTTTACTGGCTCATCTTGGTCCTGTATCTCGCCAAAATTCTACATTGCAGATGAGAAAGGAGGTGGTTGAGAAAATGAACCACCCAAATTTTTTGTGCAGTTCAACTAAAATAGAGCATCCTTGGCGTGCAGACGGATTAAGTGCCAGATGAATATACGCGTCAACCCACTTGTCTGGAATCTTTAGACTCCATGCCATATAGTTCGCTACCATATGTGCCGTTAACCAAAAGACACAAGTTGGGACCAAAGACTGGACTGCGTTTTTCTGGGCTATGCACCAAGCAATATTTTTGGCGTTCACTCTCCTAACACTTGGAGTTTGACAATTGGTTGACGCCGGTTGATACTCGAATGAATATAGGCACTTCTTGTCAACATCAATGCTTGTCTGAGTGAACTTTGGAGTACATAGCAGTAGCATAAGTACCTGTCCATCTGATCATTTTGTGCAGTTCTACTGAAATCACCCGATGTAATGATTTGCCTGCGAGTTCAGGCTCCAAATTACTCCTTTATGAAATCGGCAAACAGTAGCACAATACCAAATTACCAATACATATGACAGGCACAATAATCAGGATAAAGACCAGTACCAACCCGTGTGAGGTAGCATATCAATTACTATTTCCTTTGACTGGAAGCCGAGATAACCCAAGCGACTGACAGCAAAGGAAGAAAGCAAGCGGAGATTAGCGACTGACAGGAAAGGACGGAAGCTGTCGAGGCAATGAAGCACCCAAAGTTTTTGTGCAGTTCCACCAAAATCGAGCATCCCTGTTGGCACATATATTGAGAGAGTGAGATTACTGTAATAGTGGGACTAGTTGATGAAACATACGCTAACAAATAGAAGCACCCTCATTATCTTAATGGGTAAAGTTAGCAACATAGTAGTCTTGCTTAAAGAGAGGTATTAGTTTATTTAATCAGTGCCAATTAGCTCAACTCAACACTCAAAGCATTGCCATTTATCATAGGTTGAAAAACTTTAACGTGCAAAGATAAAGGAGTTTCTCATGATAGTAGCACGATACAAATAGAGATGACAGCAAACTAATATGGATGAAGGCCTTAGGCCTGTACCAACCTGAGAAAAAAACGTATTCATGTAGTCCCATAAGAGATGATAAAGCACTCACTGGAATCACACAATAGTATATATTTCTGTGCACTTCAAATGTATGATTGAAATCACTCTTGTTTACCAGTGCTGAGATTATATCGAAAGATTATCAAGACCTTCCAGCAGAGTTAAAGCACTGGCTAGGATACAGTTCACTGTATTGTCTTGTGTAGTTCCACTAAAATGTATGATTGGCACAACATGATCCCTGTTTGCACAAGTAGGAACAAGGTGAAACCTTCATTACCTTAGTGAGAAAGGATAGGAAGACATTAGCATATTACTCAAACAGTAGCATCAAATTCATGATGGACAGTACGCAAAACATTGCCTGATTGAACCAATGGCAATAAATTGACATGCAAAACAATAGCACTATTATGTCATGACACTAATAATATTCCCTCCCTACTCCACCACATGATCCACCTCCATAGACAAACATACACACGTAGATGATTCAGCATAGGGTCCTACTAAAGATTTGTTTAACTCCAACAGGAAAATTAGGCAGTAATAAGTTAGTGGTACTTAAGTACTCCTAATTAATTAAGTGAGACAGCAGAAGTGGAAGGGCTCCCTGGAGGATCGTCTCACATGTAAGGTAGTCATTGCCGGAGCCCTTGAATGGCCTCGACTGAGGCCTCTAGCTTCAGCAAGATCGCCTTGGCACTGTTTATTCTTCTTCTTCTTCCTCTTCATGCTCTGTTTCTCTTTCTCCTCACCAGTTGGTGAAACCAAGTACATGATTGGCCTTCTAATTCAAAATTGGTTTTGTCAGTGAGGGAGTACAAGTGTACTAGTAAAAACAACATTATTTTCTCATGGCAGTCGGAAAATAGAGATGAACACATGCATTAAATATCATTCTTACCTAAAGGAAGGTTATGGCGCCAATATGGATGATGAGGATTGGAACACAGATCTCCCTTTGTGCAGTTCCACCAAAATGAACCAACTGTTCCATTCTGACATTCCAGTTAAACAGCACAAAAGTCACTTCTGAACGGAGGGTGCACCAGCAGTCTAGCAGTCCAGCACCATGTACGTAAACAGGGGCATAAAGTGGTGATTCATAGTTTGTTGGCCCGAGAAACAAACATCCAAGAAACATATCTGGGTTGGTCCCATTTTTGTTCACTCTAGCCACCTACTCCTATGTGTCGATAGCAAATCTAGTCCTGGTCATACCACTGTGTACAGCGTTACCCCTATATTTCCCTTTTCGACTAAGAGACCGGTTGGATGACCAGTCTGTACTACTTTCACTCCCTTTCCTTCCTGTTTGTACCAAGTCCGATGTGTACATACTAAATTCCCCCACCCCCACTTTATTTCTTGTTTGAACCAAGTACTCCTTCCATCCGGAATTACTTGTCATCAAAATGGATGTGTCTAGAACTAAAATACATCTAGATACATCCATTTCAGTGACAAGTATTTTCGGATGGAGGGAGTACAAGAAAAAAATATGTGACGTTGGACCATCCGATCGAGAGGGGCTGAGAGGTAGAAAATGATGCACATGCAGCGACATAGTGAGCTGGGGAAGTAGAGCTAAGGCGTTTTCGAACGAAGATATACCTGAAGGTCGTCGGGATGTGGATAGGTGGGCGGCGGGAGGCCGGATCCGCCCACAGGCAACGACGAAGGGATCGGAGGACCTCCCGCGCCGGCGCTCGGCCAGAGATAACGGTGCGGTCGGCAGTGGGTCTCCTCCCTCGCTGTCGACGACGGCCTAAACGCTGCCCCTCCTCCCCTTCACCGGCGGAGGGGGATACATCCGGATCTGTAACCAGCGGTGAGGATAGAAGGCCAGTGCTTTTTTGAAGGGAGAAAGACAGTGTTACTACCCCTATCTTGTTTAGATCTGGAGAGGATGAGAGTGTGTGAATAGAGCAACCCTAGCAAGCAAGCGCGGAGGCTCTGGCCTATATATACGTAGTGGGGTAGTTTTCCTTTTTCACTCCATCAAAGCAATCGTTTAAAATTGTGTACTACTACATGCCAGGTCGCGGTTTTTTTAGTTGTTGATTGTTTTTTGAGATAGCTACCCGCTTGTTCCAAGTGGTGTTACGGTGTGCCAGGTCGCACTTTGTATCGTTCAAGTCTGGTACTACAAGTCCCTCCATTAAATGAACAACCAACCCCTCGTAAAAATTGTGAACAAGCCCACAGCTAAAATTAGCGGAAACGTGGGTTGCCCCAACATGCATTATTATTTATATTTTCTACTCCCTCCGTTCCTAAATATAAGTCTTTTTTATAAGCCACACCTAAGACAAGAATTTTTTTTCTTAGCAGTGAACCCCACATGTCATAGACACAAAAATTGTGGCAAGATTCCCTTAGGCAAGCCAAAGTGTGTCTAACATTTTGAGCAACTTAGGTTAGGCAAGTGTGGCAAGTGTGGGAAAAATAATGTGGCAACATAAGACAAACATAGTCACAATCCAAACAGCCCGGTAATTTTTTGTGACATGCATGAAAATTTGGTTAGTTAAATTTATAGTCAAAATTTGGCAAGGTGCATCAAATCAACACATGCAAGTATCAAAAGGAAAGTCACGGCATGCATGGATGCGTTGTACTCCCTCCGTTTCCAAATATAAGTCTTTTTAGAGATTGCAACAAGTGACTACATGCGAAGCAGAATATGGCTACTCCTACATACGAAGTAGCCCATTTTAAATGTGTAAAAAGACTTATATCGAGTGCAGTGCTTTGATGTGTCGCGTCAACTCGTACAAGACCGAGAAATTTGATTACTACAATGCCCTCTCCCTCGCGGACTGAGCTCCGGTGCCTTAACTGTACCTGCCTTTGGCTGCATGACAGGAGGGCCAACAACCTGTTGGGCCCACCTGTCATAGACGCAAAGGCAGGAGCAGTAAGTAGAAGCTTTCGCTACACGCTATCCCTCCCGCACGAGGTGGACGGACATGCAGCAGTGGATTCGATACTGTAGAAGTAGGAGTAACATCATTGTTCGTCTTCTCGAAGTGGCGAAGAGCCAAGCGCAACCCGAACGTGGCAGTTGCGAACACTCGCGTGGTGCGGTTCCTTGGAGTACTAGCTAGGCTCTTGCATGAGACAAAATTGCTATTGTTTAACAATTAAACTCCATTATCCATTGGTTGATACTCATTCTGCATAGGTCCACGCGCTTAGCACCGTTTCCTCCTGGGGTCACCAATGTTTATTTGCTAATTAATAGCATTGCATGCAATGAACTAGCCATTGCAAGTCATTAAAAGCATGCACACCTCTCATCTCTTATTGGTTGATTTGTCAAGAAACAAGAAACAAGGTAGAAGTTAATGCACCGCGCCTAAGTCTTTTGGGACTATTTGGTTTTCTTAAGATGACTTACACACCTAGACGGAGGGAGTAGTATAGCCCTGTAAACCGGAAAGGAGTATTTGCCTTTCTAGAGATTTCAACAAGTGACTAGACTACACTGTGTGCAGTACTCCCTCCCTTCCGGTTTATAGGGCTCAAATCTCAAATCTCATGAACCAAGGCATTTTGCGATTGGAGGAATGTATCTCGTACTTTACAAAACTACCCTAATTAAACTCATGCATTAATTACGTAGTTCTCTCGTTTTCCTCTCCGCCTTGGTCGCGGTGCACAATATTGAGCACTCCTATATGAATAGCCGCTCTATCTACATGCGGGACATTTCAAAGTATCCGGGCCCGCGTGCCATCCACCAAATCACAGCGAGGTGCTACAGTCGAGACTCACATGTCACCCCGGTGTGGCCGTCATGACCCGTCATATCACAAAACCCACACCTTTACTAGCAGTGGTAAGGTGGCCTCCAAGTTGGACTGGACGAAGCAACCATCATTTCACTGGAACGCTCGTTCAAGCCCTTTCTTCACTTTCTTGAAGAAAACCTCACTCCAGGCTACTCACTTCTGCCATTTTTCTTCTGTACCGACGAAGGAAAGGTGGGTGAATCAGTTATGCTGCTATATTTTCATTCCAAGAATCTTCTTTTTGCGAGGCACCAACCGATTCTCACATCCTATTCTTTTCCCGTTTTCATTGCGATTGTGGTTTCCTTTTGATTGCTTTTTGTTTGTCAGTTCATTGATGGATCCTGGAGCACTAGGAAAAGAGTTGCCAGCGGACAACCCACTGGAGACAGCGATCTCCAGGAAGCGAGCACCGACCAATGAGTTGACCATGTTGGCGGGCCAACCCATGGAGACAAAGAACTCCAAGAAACAAGCACTGGCCAAAGAGTTGAGGACGTTGGCGGACGAACTCCTCAAAGAAAGTTGGAAGAATAGCAAGGGCCCCACCGTGCCTACCCCAGGAACTCTGATTGCCACCTATGTGAGGCTCAAGACCGAGTTTGAGGAGATAGTCGCCGTTGAGAAGCAGTATTCCCCTGGCAAGGTGATGGCCCCCATAGAGGATGAGGAGATGGCCCCCAGAGGGATGAGATCCCCCGGTGAGCTGCACAAGGTAAAAAATAATGGCTTATTACCATAGTTGTGGTTTTTGATTATTTGCAATGTGCTTGCTAATATGTTAGGGTTGTGCAGGTGTCGGTGGACGTCCTTGATGATTCCGATGTCATGGCCCGTCCTGTTGGCATCGCCCCGGAGATCGATTCCGATGCCGCTGTCCATCCTGTGGACATCGCCCCAGAGATCGATTCCGATGTCGCGGTTAGTCCGGTGGACATCGCCCCAGAAATCGATTCCCATGCCGCTGTCCGTGCTATGGTCATTGCCCGAGAGATCGATGACAAGAAATAGTTGGTCGCACTAATCCTTCAGGGTAGTTTGCATTGCCCTGTGTTTAATTACCAGAACGATGGGTGTTATTAAACCATCTTAGGGCTAGTGCACTGTCTTGTGTGGGCGGATCTTGCTACTTTTGTTTGATAGTGAATCATGCGAACCCTCTCCGAGTTATGGAAACAGATGTATCCTCACCAGCTTTTGATGTAATATATGGCATGCTTAGATGTAAGTTTGAATTGTTTATCATATCAGCAGGGCTTGTTTGATGATTCTTGGTGTTAGTAGGCTAGCTACTGTGCGAGCTATAGTACTTGCAAAACACTCACCGAAGAGAAACGTTGGGGCTGATGAGCTCGTGGTACGCTTATACTTATCCCTCGTCGATCGACCAATAGCCCTAGCTCCTAAAATTGTAGGCTTAGCGATCGATCAGACAATAGTCGACATACATTCAGGCCTCATATGGTTCATAGGGTAGGAAAATCGTAGCAAAAGTACAGAGAACGTGCAACACAAAATCATAGCAGTGCAGAGACGTACATCCTCCGTTCCAAAATAGATGACCTGGGCGGGCTAGATTGGCCTAGTGGGTTTCAGTGATATGACGTGGTACAGTGCCGTCCAGTCTTCGCGTGTGGTAGCAGTATTGCGGGTACTGTAAGTTTTCTTGAAGAAGCGGAATTCAATGAAGTCATGATGGTTCCTTCGTCCGAACAACTTACAGTGGGAAAGGTTGGGCCTGCGATACGACCGGGGTAGACCAGGATAATTTTGTGCATGGCAGGTGGACCAGGATGGTCGACGTCCCACATGTCAGCGAATGAAAGTATTCTTTCCGATATAGAGGACGAGCAACGAGTATTCATTGTTTATTTTTGATGAAAGCTATTGTCTCCACTGTTACGATGGAGGAGTGTGAAACACGGCAGCCCAGTGAACTTGGCATGTGCACCACTCCCTCCTTCCTCATGTAATGCCCAGGTTACAGCTTTTTCTCACTTTCTCTCTATCTATTTCCTCTCAAATGTTTTTTACCTTTCTTTTTTTAAGACACAATTGTTTTTATGCCTTTTTTTAGAATTAATTTTTTTATACCTAGGAGCATTTGTAGAGACGGGCTCTTGTAGAGCCCACTCCTTGACTTTGTCAATGCTTCTCTCTCCTCCACATAAGGAGTACTACTTGCTATGCATGCATGCGGCGGGCAGCTGGCGTCTTGAGGGGCCAGGGCGGTGAGAGCACGCTTCGGAAGCGGTCCGGACTCCAGCATGGCCCACCTCACATTATCACCATATATTTCTTGGAGTCCGTGTGCGGCAGGCGGGCGATCTCTTCTCCCTCCCCCGTTTCTCTCTTCTCAGCCGACGCCCGCCGAGCGATTAGATTTCGGCTATCGACGGTTTATTCAATTACGGTCCCACATATCAGTGAAATTGCAAGACAACGCGTGTCCCCTATGGTGAGCGGCGTGCGAGCCGGACTGTCGGGGTTGCGACGCGTACGAGTCGTAAGTGTGCTGCCTTTTCCTTTAGAACTTGCGAAGCGTAACATTTTTGCGCGATCGATCGATAGAAATCCAGAACAAAATGATGAGGGCGGTGCTTTCCCGCTTGTTAGGTGGGCTAGTTCGAGTGATATGACGTGCTACAGTGTCGTCCACTTGCTCCATTTTTATGTAAGCAAGAGTTTACACTCTTACGCGGGAGGAGTGCGAAACACCGCGGATCCGATTTTGATCGAGGGATAACTGTTCCCTGCCAAATAATGGAGGATTGTTAGCGATTATAGCATTATAGTTAGGGCATCTCCAGCGCTGGCCCACAAATTTACACCGGCATTTGTTCGAGGACACTGATGGATGCCATCTGATGCTGCCCGCATACCTTTCGACAACTATATGAACTAACCGGATGAAATTCGTGCAAACAAAGCAAATTTCAAATTAACCGGATGAAATTCATTACATTTCGAAAACTTTTCCTACAAACTGGACGAAATTCATTACATATTTCGCACAAACCGTACTAAAACCTACTGTAAACCTAATCTAAATGATCGCCGGCGCCCGACCACCATGTCCGGCCATGAACCCGAGAAAGCCGGCCATTGCCTTTGCCTCCTCCTCATCCGCCTTGATAACCTCCTCCTCCAGAGCGACGGCGACCTACCGTGTACTACTCTTCCTCGCTGCCGGCTGCGCCCACGCGCGCGCGCTGGCTTCGTGGTCGTGGCGGCGGAGGGCAGCCGGGGGGGTGCCGGCGATCTCCTTCGTTTGCTCCTGCGACAGTACGTCGAAGAGAGCTTTGGAGCACGCCCGGAGTGGAGCCGCCGATGTCCCTCGTCTGCTCCTGTGACAGTACGTCCAAGAGAGCTTCGGAGCGCCAGGAGGCCATGGTTGAAGTGGTGCCGACAGAACGAAGGGACCAGAGGAGAATAAGTGTGGGTCTTTGGCCATGGCTGGGAGCTGGGGCTCAAGTTAATATAGCCGGCGAATGGCAATGAGCCACAGCAGACGGATAGACAACTGGCGCCGGAGTAGGTTCGTCGGGCGTGAATGCGGACGCTGCTTCAGTGACTTAACTGCATATGCGTTTGGGTTACTAACATGTGGGTCCAACGGGCATCTGGCCCGCATGTCAGTGCCACACCAATTGCACCTGCAGTAAAGTCCGGTGAATGCGGCATTGACATTCTGGAGAGACGGTGACCGTTTCAGGCGGGAAGCGTGCGCTAGCGATGGAAGGGGTTTCGGTGTAGAGTGGCACTAAGATCGGTCGCTCACGATAGTACATACTCCGTACCATTCTACCATAGTACCCTCTCTAGCTTAGGTTGTTTTATAGATTGTCATTGTGATGGACGATATACATGAGCAAGGCGGTCCGAGTATGACCGTTGGTGTTGAGCCAGGTGAATACATGCTCGGCGTTCGCGTAGGCCTCCATCAAACGTCTAAACAGTAATGTCAGGCACCGCCGGGGCGCGCAGGTGATGGGCTCACCGTTTGCGTTGCGCCATGAGCAGGACTTTGATTTAAAGGGCGACGTGCATGCATTAGCATGCTTTGACAGCATGAGCGTGAGTGTCTGACGCAAAGTATTTCATTTTCATTTGGCTGACGAGGGTGCGTTGCAGCGACGAGTCCGTGGTTTGATTCCCCACATACGCATCATTTTGGTTTTTACAGTATTTCTTTCTCCATTGACAGGTAGGCCCGCGTAGATAGATAAAGAACACGAGCTGATGAGGCGCATGCGGACTGTTTGACTGGTCAACCAGACAAATACGGAGCTATACACTGAGCCAGTGACCGTATAATCACCATATCTCGTATACAATGATCAAAGTGAGCTATCAAGACAAGTTCGATGACCGCCAATGCATTTTACTCGGTAATAAATGACCAGGATTGAAGGGGAATCCAAATTTGCTTCGTCTTCTTTCCTTGAGCTCTCGACAAACCAATGCACTATACGGTTGTCCGGCCACTCCACCCCAGAGCTCTCACGAAGCGTCGTTCATGCCACCGCGCCGCACACTAACCGGTAAGGCAGCGATGGCATCCCGCCGCGCCGAGTTCCTCGCCGCCCACGACCGCACAAAAAATGGTAGGGAAGGGATGGCATCCCGCCGGGCCGACTTCATCGCCACTCGCGACCTCACAACTATGTGGGAGGAATTTGAAGATGCCAAGGCCGAATGGGCGGTAGAGCAAGAGGCGGCCAAAGCCGCACAGAGGGAGCGGAAAAGTCAGAAAGCACTCAAGAAAAGAGAGGCCCGCCGCCGCAAGAAAGAAAAGGACGCACGCACTGCTGCGGAGAGGTCGGCGGAGATCCAAGCACGGTGGGGTGTCGCCGACAAAGCCGGGAAGGAGAACGACGGCGTCTGGCCAGCATGTGAGAAGTAGTAGTACTAGTAGTTAGTGTGTGTGTCTGTGTCTGAGTACGAGCATGTACCAATACTATTAGTTACTACTCTAGTTTTTAGAGAAAATTACCAGTACATTAGCCTAGACTAAATGGAAAAATTCCTATCCTAAGCATCAAATGGCATCTCGTTCTCTATAGGAATTGAGATGCATGTCAACTCACTTCCTATGATTTTCATATTCCTATCCTATGAACGAAAGGAGGCCTCTGTTGGAGTAACTACTGTAGCTAGCAGTACTGCTGGTACAGTAGTTTTCTTCAAGAAGCGGAATTCAACGAAGTCATGATGGTTCCTTCGTCCGAGCAACTTCAAAGTGCGAAGTGGGCCTGTGATTTGATGGCTCATTAGTCATTGTTACTGCGGCGCGACGACCTGGGTGACTCTCTCTTGGAGTTCTACGTGCATGGCAAGTGGACCAGGATGGTCGACGTCCCACATGTTGGCGAACGGAAGTATTCTTTCTGATGTCGAGGAGCAAGGAAACCGCGTGGTATAGTATCACTTCTGAGTGGTTCGCAAAAAATAGTATCACTACCGATTTATAATTATTTTTTATTTCTGATGAATGCTAGCGTTTCAACTCTTACGACGAAGAGTGCCAAACACGGCACGTTCTGGATGTCCCACACGTCAGCGAAAGGAGTGGGACATGAACAGCGTGGTAGAGCCCAGCGTAAAAAAATAGCGTGGTAGAGCGTCTCCACTTCTTCCACTTCTGGGTCGGAGACCACACGTAGTAGTACTTAGTGGTATGAACGATACAAAGTGCGACCTGGAGAGAAAGACACGTCTAGTTGGAAGGTCTCGGGGCATACACGTAAAAAAATATAAAAGTTAATATGTGCCTCCAACTAATATAGTTGTAGTAGAGTACTTAGGCACGTACTCCATAACATCACCGTGCATTGCACGTAAAACATCTAGTGGTAGTACGTAGTAAGAGACAAATGCCGCCCAAGAGTTCCCTTCTCGACCTACTTTTGGGTGTTTGGTAGAGTGTATGGAGGGTGCATGAGTCCACACTAGTTTACCACAAATACACTAGAAGCATGGATGAAGAGAGCATGCATGAAGAGGGGTGTTGAGTTGAGCATGCATGAAGAGGGAACAACTATGCTGAGACGAGAACGCAACCAAACACACCCTATATGCCACGCATGTTCATACCATTTGTGCCTTTCTACTTCACTTACTGCGCTACATTACTCAGGTTCGTACGTCCACTCCTGGGTACATGTCCGTCTCGTAGTTCCAGTCCCACATGTTCTTCATATAGATGGAACGATCCTTGCATAACACGTGCACCTTGATGCTAGATGTCTCGCGTGTTGGCAAAAGGATGAACAAAGCTCACGTAAAAAAAATAGAGTGGAAGAACATAGATTCCGGACGACCGGGAAGGAGCAAGGAACCTCGTGGTGGAGCGTCTGCACTCATAATATTTAATATTATTCAGCGATATAAAATTAACCAATCATCTCCATAGTGGACTGGAAGAGTACGAAACACGGCAGCCCAGTGTAGTTACATCATACTAGTACATGGCTAACCCACGCTATCACCATATTTCTTGGCTTCCGTGCGACACCTATCTCTAGTAATCCAGCAGCCTGTATCGCTTCTCCCTCCTCGTCTCTATCAAAGTGCGGCGGGCTGGCGTTTCTGCCGTCTATTGAGGTCGGTTAACTATCACATGTTAGCGACATGCCAAGAGCATTCTAAAAAAAATCCTTTCACGTTCCGTTTTCAAAAAGAAAAAAATCCTTTCACGTACGAATTTGCCTGTATGCTTTGAGCAACTTGCATGTCCTATACTGTTCCTGTTTGATACTCTAACTTAACTAGAGGTTAGACTAACTCATGACTAACCCTGAACTAACTGTAGCCAAAGAGGTGTTTGGGTGACAGGGTTAGATTGACAATAAATGCACTTCATGGAGAGAGAAAAGTGATTTTTCAGTGGTCCCAATGAGAACTATCTCCAGTTAGCACCTCTTGGGTGGGATAGTTTTTTTGGTGGGTTCGGTCCAACTTGCTCCAATTTAAACCCTCATCCTTGGATACTTTAGGGCTATTTGAGCCCCAACTAGCTCAAACTAACTCTAACCCATGGATCCAAACAGGGCCTATGGCCAGTCTCGACGCGGAGCAGTCGTGTGCACCGGGAAGCGGCGCTCTCTCGGCCGTCGCGCCACTTCAAAGCCGGCGCCAGTGAAAGGTCGCCTCCGCTCTGGCCGGGCATTAATGCGGCACTGACGCTCTAGGGCGACGCTGACCCTTTCATGCGGGAAGCGCGCGCTGGCAAGGGAGTATAGGTTTTGAACCGTTTCAAGTGTAGTACTAGTAGTTTGCAAAACTACTCAATTATTGCACTCAGTTTCCTAAGAAATTGTGGTAAAAAACGTTACTCCACAGCCCGCTTCCCTTCTCCTTCCTCTTCCACCGCCCGCGCACGTCCGTGGGAAGCGACCGGTCAACCCTTATATAGGAGTGCTAGCACAAAAAGATGCATGCATGACCACTAAAATTTCCATATTAAAGCGCCGCTCCGGCGGGAGTATGGCGTATGTTGTTACCTTCGGCCAGCCCATGGCTACCGGGCGACGGTGACCAGAGAAGAGGCGGCGGAGGGGAATGAATGCAGCTACTGTTTGGGTTCGCCTTCCGGCTTAAATAAATGTGCAGCATCACGTGTACCCGCGGGTGCACAAATTGTAACATACGTGTCTGCTTAAGTGGGCGTCACGTAACTGGTGTGTATGAGAGAGATTCTGAGAGACAAAGTGCGTGTGTGCGACTCTACTCTTCGAACATGTACTCAACCTTTTGCATCGGGATATAAGTATAATGGTATTTACTTTAGCTAGTGATTTACGTGGCCATGTTAACGTGGTTGTGTCGAAAAAATGTCACTTCCATCTCGTGATTTGTGTTATATAATTACAAAAAGATTCTCATGCATTGCACGGAACATCAATATGCATTTTTTTACATAACACCTGTTGTGATTGACCCATGCAGGAGTAATCCCATGTGTAAAAACTAATGATATCTCGAGAATTTTATCGAGAAACTGGTATCTCGAGAATGTCATCGACAAAATGAAAGATGAGAGATAAGGTGAGGAGGAGTGGAGCATGGTGGTGACTGGTGGTCGGAATGGGCGGAGGCATGGGGCTGGACGGCGCCGGCAGGCGGCAGCGGCCACCATGCATGCTAGATTGTTCCAGAGACTTATTCCTTTTTTAATTGCTGAGCAATGAGGTTGCGGGAGATAATGATGTGGAGAGAGGTGCGGGTATCTTTTGTAGAATTATCATAGTTTTATTTCTATCCTCAGATATAGATCATATAGTATGTATTACAAGATGGCAGGCACACCATCACCACCAACTCGTTTTTTAAATAAGGGTACAGATGATATGTTTGCTGACTACTAAAGTAAAGTGGAATTTGTCCATATTATGCAAGTAAATAAAGGTGATTGTTTATCATACGGGTAAGGTTGGATGAAGGGTGGTAGGAACAAATGCTCCGCCTAGAGCATGGGTGTGTGAGATGGAGTCTTAGTGTGTGTGGGGGGTGTGTGTGTGAGAGAGAGAGAGGAGAGAGAGAGATGGAGTCTTAGTTTGTGTGT
>NC_057802.1:470670432-470689730 GCF_018294505.1 Triticum aestivum | reverse complement strand
GGCGTGTGTGTGTGTGTCGCGGGGTCCTCTGTGGCGGATGTAATTTAAGTGTGCATGGCTTCATCATAGAGAGGTGATGTGTATGGCAGAGGCCACCAACGATGGGGCGCGAGAGAGAAAATGCCCGTAGAGAGGGAAGAGAAGGTGTGTGCGCGTGAGAGGAGTCGACATCGAGAGAACGTGTTTGTTCGAGAGACACCGAGGAAGACTACTATATATCGATGGTGCATGTAGGCGGGAATTAAACAAAGGGATGGTCTTATTGGTTTCGGGGATATAGGGGAAGAGTGAGAGGCGGGGGTAGCTACAAGGAGATTGTCAAGTGTGAGTGTGTGTTTTACCCATCCAGGCGGAAGTTATGTGCACAAAAGAGGAGAACGATTCGATGTGGCGTTAGGATTGAGGGTAATTAACTACGTATGGAGACATAGAGACCTTGAACGTGCATGTGTGAGAGGTATACATGTATACGTGGGATGTGTGTGTGTGCGCGCGCGCATGATCGAGATAAAAGAAAGAAGACATAAGTCATAAGATCAACGACATGGGAGAGACGGATCGGTATGACAATATGCATGCATGTGAGAATGCAGGGAAGAAGGCCCGACAATTGAGCATGTGTTTTTGTCTTTAAGAGATAGTGGCGTGGGCTGGAGCATGCATCTATGGCGAGCAGAGGGAGTGAGGTGCAACGATTGTGCAAAAGAGACCAACCTATAAATGCATATGTATGGAGAGACATATATAGTGTGGGTGATAGGAAGCAAGACTCCGTGCCAGAAAGAAATGTTGACGGAGAAACTACAGATAGATACAGAGATGGGGATGCTAGCTAGAGGGACATCCGCTAGTTTGGGTGTTGGAGATGACCATCGGGTGGTTCAAAGGGTGAAGTTATATATGTGTGTGAGAGGGCACTTGACTGCATGTAGAGAGAAACATATGTAGTGTGTGTGATAGGAATCAAGAGTGAGGGCGAGAAAGAAGGTTGATGGAGAAACAGATAAATAGAAAGATAAAGATGCTAGCTAGTGTGCGTTAGAGATAGGAGTCGAGTGGATCAGAAGGCTGGGTTATGTGTGTGGGTGTGAGAGAGATAGAGAGAGGGTGCATGTGAGTCACATACAAACAGATATCAGAGAGAACTGAGATCCAGAGAGATGGAGTTTTCTGTCTGCGAGAGAGAAAGATACTTCACAACGAGAGTGATAGCTAGAGAGACATACGAGGGAACGCAAGATATCTCTAGGGAGAGAGGGTGTGTGTGAGCAACATACAAGAGAACAATGGAGAAATATGAGACCCTCGGAGACAGAGTTTGTGTTTGTGTGTGAGAAAGAGATATTGAAGAGGAAGAGTCGTAGGTTCTCATATCTAAGGAGCGAAAGACATCTCTGTATGAGGGGTGTGCGAGTGGCACACATGGGAATAGTAGAGAGAAATGAGACCCCGGAGACAAAGTTTTGTGTTTGTGTGAGAGAAAGAGATTCCACATGGAGAATCATAGTTAGAGACACATAGCAGGGAGTGAGATATACTTAGAGAGAGATAGAGTGATGAAGGTCGAGGGAGAGAGTACCGTCAGTGTGTTACGAAGATAAAAGATCATTGTCGACATACAGGTAGCACGAGAGATACCTGAGAGACGATGAACGCGTATAGGTCCAGAGAGATAGTCCTATATAAGCATGAGTGATAGCTATATGAGACAAATATCTGGATTAAAGGGGATTCAAATATTTAAACTGGAGATCACGACATCGATAATATCATAACGCAAATTGGTGTATCAAACATGCATATTCATTTGAATTTGGGCACACGTGTAATGTTATATAGTTTATCAATATTGGTGATCCATAGATTCTTCAATTGCAAAAAATGCATGGTTTATATGCAATTAATGTCTAAACGGGATTACACTATATGTTGCGTGTGTGAAACACATTATACACGTTTGAGAAGTATAAAAAAACGCATGAAACACACATTAATTGGAGACAGTTAGCGAGGAATGCATACATTGGATTTCAACATAAAGTGGTTTCAAATATTTGAAAATCCAAATTGATGGATACAACCTTATGAATCTGAGATCATGCCATTTGTAAACCATATTTATGTATAAATGGTGTTGTGCTTTTGAAAGTATATATAAAAAATGATGTATATAGAATGTAATTCCAATTGAAAATGGATCCCACCCGAAAAAAATAGAATACAAACGGGATTCAAATTGAGTTGGCACGGTAAACGTGCACTCGGCAAAATTTGAACGAAGCGGGGAAAGTCGCAGTAACCGCCCGAAACCAAAATCTGCGAGATGGAAATCACTACTGCCTATCCCTGCCACGCAAACCCTATCTGTTTGATTTCTATAGGTTTTGATAGGGGTAGGTTTGTAATTTCACCCAAACGTGACGTAACCGCCTCTCACCCGGATTCATACATGGTGGGCACCGAAACACAGTGTGTCCTCGGCCGAAATCGACTCCCTCCCCGATTCATATTCATGCACGGTGGGCGCCAAAAACAAACTCTCGTCGGCAAATATTCGGTGTATGCGAGATTACCGTCCTATCCCCAACCGACTAATGTTGCTGTGATGTAGTAGAAATTTGAAACGGGGGCTAAGTTTGTAAATTTCCTCGCATTTGAGACAAGCGCGCCGTGAATACATGGTTCCCCCCTTGCTCTCTACCTCCCTTTTCCCCATTCGTACTCCGTGGGCGCCAAAACACCCTCTCCACCCCACCCTCCTCCGTCCGCCGCCGTCCGCCACCCCATCCACCGTCCTCCTCCTCCACCATGCCGGAGCTGATACCCCGACGCCGCCGTCCATTACAAAAGATCGACCTCTCTCATCCACGGCTTCGGACCGGGATCCTTGCATCCCGTCCTCTCGCTTCATCCCCGCCGTCGCCCACCTTGCCGGCACCGCTCCTACGACTGTCTCGTCCACCGTGCCCTGCCGCCACCGTCTACCCTCCTAGATCTGCTTCCATGCCGCCGACAGCCATCGCTACCGCGGCACCGTCAAATTCTCAGCAGATGCGTACACGGCGCCGCACCAGAGGCAGTACTCTTTCGTATCTGCTCAACTTATTTATCGCAGCAAGAAAATAGATCACCACTACTTTACTCTGATTTCTTGTCTTGGTTGCGAAGTTGCCTTTGTCCGGTTTGCACCTTCAGATCCGCCATGGCACGCTCAACACTATACTCCCAATGCTTATGGTTTTCCCCTTTTATATTCCACACTAGTTAAATCACAGTAGACTAAATTTCAAAATTGGGTCAGTCGATTTTTCAGAGCTCGCTGGAGTTCGCCGGTGCGAACGAAGGGGCTCGGGTGGTTGTGGGGCCTCGCCGAACGAAGAAAACTCGACGCGGGTGGGGGTTGGGGCGGGGGTGGGGGGTGGGGGTGGCGGAGGAACATAGGCGGCGGGGGCCGGTGGTCCGGCCGGCAGCCCGTGCGGTGTTCTGTATGGGAAGAATCAGAGACGAGGAAGAATATGGGTTAGGAGACGTAGGATCTTCATCCAACCGCCTGAAATGGTCGAGAGACAGCTGGGAGTTGCATTCTTAATGCGCTCTGGTTCATCATGTGTGGGCACTACGCAACCAACATTTTATTATCCAAAATCTGCTTGCTCTTCTTTACCATGTTCCTCTTCCGTTCTTCTTTAATATGTACTCTCTCCGTTGCTAAATACAAGTCTTTGTATAGATTCCACCATGGACTACATATGGAGCAAAATGAGTGAATCCACACTCTAAAATGTATCTGGATACATCTGTATGTGATCCAGAGTGGAAATCTCTATCAAGACTTATATTTTGGAACGGAGGGAGTATGATAGTGGTACAGTATGTTCCTTGTACTGAAGATGAGCAGGGACTTTTTCAGTGTAGAGGTCTATACGGTCGGTTGTGATGGACACTTTGAGCCTCTTTGATTCGTAGGATCTTGTAAACATAGGAATAGGATTTGTAGTCACCTGCCCACTTGAATCCTATAAGAATAGCAAGGAAATGCGGGGAGCTGTGTTGCCTTTGAGAGTAACACTGATATTAACAGTACCGCACCTTCACTTGAAGAGAGCTGGTATCCAAAGCTTTTCTAGCCGTACCGGCAATACTAGCACATATATTCCAGCAAGTTCCACTTTGCTGATTTTACTCTGATGCTTATGGTTTTCCCCGTTATATCTACACTATGATCTGTGTAGCTGCTTTGTGTTGCACTAGCAGCAGTCCACTCTTGAAGCTAAACGCTGCAATGACTTATAAAATTGGCACCAAGGCATTGAGTGCCATTCTGGATGCAATGAAACTCATACGCTCCCCACCTGTTGATTCTTGTTCAGAATATGATCCTAATGACTCTTGTTGAGAATTGCCACATATAGAGAGACAGCATGGAATTGCATTTCTTTGGGCGCTGTGATTCATCATGAGTGGGCAACCAACATTGTATGCAATGAAGCGGAACCTCAAGAATATGCTTCCTCTTCTGTTCTTTAACATGTTCCTCTTTGTTTATTCTGTATTTAGTACGTACAGTATGTTCCTTGTCAGGAAGGGGCGCAGGGACATCTGCAGTCAACAGCTGATAGAGCTGGCCTGTACGTGATTGATAGGCTTTCAATTACTGCGGCAATACAACGCCGTATTTTCAAGCCAGTTCCACTTTCCCGATTTACATATCATGGTTATGGTGTACCCCTGTTATGTACACTATGATCTGCCTAGTTGTTGTGTGCTCTTGTTATCATGATTTGGCAATAAACTCTCTATATAGTATATTATGAACCTATCATCTGCCAGCTATCCTTACTTCTGGAGCCTATTTTTGGTGTACTTGTGCCAGATTATATAAATGCACGCACCATATTACAGCACACATGAGCTCTCTCATCAGAATCTAGTGATAGCACACGAGTATTTATAGGGGCGCCCCTATATTAGAATATCATCTGCATTACAAAGATAATCTCACAACTATTTATATTTTCATGGTTCTCAGATATTATACGCAATTACAGTGAATATCAGAATCCGCGCATCAGAAGAATATTGTGGAACACTGCAATGACTTACAAAATTAGCACCAAGGCATTGAGTGCCATTCTGGAAGCAATGAAACTCATACGCTCCCCACCTGTTGATTCTTGTTCAGAATATCATCCTAATGACTATTCTAACCTCGAGGAGTCAAAGGCAGATGGCATGTCCTGTTCACCAATCAAGGTGCCTGTTCTAATTTGGAAAGGTTTTATTGATTGTGCGTATCTTGCATATGTTGTCTTGCATTTCTTCTACTTTGTTGCACCGCCATCTGCTTAGTTTACTCATCATATAACTCGAGATGCCATGCCCATCCATTATCAATACATATTCCATCTATCATCATACCATGTTTTTCCACTGAAATGTTGTTCTTGTGCATCAGACATCAAAAAGGAAGAGGGTGATTGCCGAACCTGAAGGAGCACCAGCAAAGTCCTTGAAAAACGTGGTGGTGCCGGAGAAATCAGACAGCGCCCCACTTATATTGGCTGTACAACCACTGACACTAAACGTAGGACCGACTCCAGCAGACTGTACCCATACTTCACTGGCCACACCACTAGCCCCACCACACAGGACCTGCACTCCCGCAAAAGGTATACCGATTTCATTTGCCATAGCACCAGCTGTACCACAGAAAAATCCCAGTCCAGCAAAAAGTACAGCAAGTCCACCGGCCGAAGACCTATCCCAACTGCAGAGACGGTCAATTCCTGCAGATTGGAACCCCATTCCATTTATTCCCAGTTTAAAAGACAATGCTTTCAATGTTGTTAGGGACTACGTGCATATATTCCCATCATGGGAAGATTATAGTGAAGCCAAACACCATTTTCACATCTTCCTGTCCAACTTACGTGTAAGTGCTATTATTCATGGTTATTATTTTCCTGTTTTCTGCTGATCGAACACATCAATGATTTAAATTACATTGTTGTAACTAGGCGAGGGTCAATCTGGATAGTCATGACGAGCAAAGCTTGCTTGTGCTTTTCAAGGAAGCATTGCAGCAGTATCGGTGTTACCTGAGGAAATCACACTTTGATGGCAAGTCTATAAACGAATTTCCGGTGAAGTCTCCTATGCTAAATTTAGAAGACATTGAATGGAAAAACCTTGTTATGCACTGGTCTCGTTCCCAGGAGGAAGTACTGTCTATGAAATCAAATGACAATTTGAACTTCTACTTTTCCGCATGTGCCTTACGGATCTTTTTTGTAGGAAATCTGCTCGAAGAAGAATTCCGGTTTGAAAAGAACGACAAGATATCGCAAATATGCTGCCCGCTGCTTTGCTCTTGTTAGTACCTGTTGTCCTGTATCACTGTACTTGCATACATACCTTGTTCATTATGTGACAGCAGTATGCATGATAGCTTGCTTATCAATTATTCGCTCCAAATTATCTGATCTGTATGAATGGTTACATTAGTGTAAAATATATCCAATGCCAATGATTTTTTTAGCTCTGCATTGTTCTTATAAGTACATGTTGTCCTTTATCAGTGTACTTATATTGACAGGTACTTGTTCATGTACCATCACTCTGCAGCTTATTTTCCTTTGCCCTCCATTTTCTACACATCAGATCTATATTTACTCTTACCATAAGGTTGGTACTGAAGAAGTTTAGCTGTGCATTGCTCTTGGCTATGCCTTTTGCATGTATCGCTGCACATACATTTAGAGCTACTTGGTTATGTAGCATCACTCCTCATCTTATCTTAAATATTCTTCATTTTTTCGTATATTATCACATCTATATTTACTCTTAACAACATGTAGAATAAAGGCAATGCTTATGAAGAAGATTCTCTGGTAAACTTCTTGAATTGCCCCCCCCCATCAGCATGGACAAGGGCTTTATAGAGCCTGTCTTCACCAGTAATGTAAGTTTGTCCTTCTCAAGCCTTCAAACTTTGTTGTGTATATTTGGTTAGGCATGACTGCAACAGCTGTTTATTTTTGGTGTTTGCATCAAATTGCATGTTTAAAGTTAATTATGTAGTTCATAAACAAAAGTTTGTCCTTCTCAATTTAAGTTTTTAGTTGTACAACCAAGTTCCTTCTTCATACCATGTAAATTAAACTATACAGAGCAAGTGATCTTCTTTTGCACTGCATGTATCCTTCTGTTCTTCATCCGTAATCCAGTGGTGTGGTGAACCTACCCACAACAACACAATGTCATATTCTGCAATGTCTTAACTATGAACAATGTCATATCATTCTAATATTATTTAAACTGTCTCTTTATTTGCCAATCTGTAATGGGATAAATTGACAGCACACTAACCATTGATACTTATGAGTTCTTGATCTGTAATCCAGTGGTGTCGTGAAGCTGCCAACTCCTTCACAATGTCATTTCCTGCCATGTCTTGACCTAAACAATACCATATTGTGTTAATGCAATTTTAAACTGTGTCACTTTATTCGTCAGTAAGAAATGTGATGAATTGTCAGCACTGATACTTTTATGTGCAAAACCTGTCATCTGTCTGCATGTTTATCTTTCAGAGTGAGGAAGATATAAGTGTTGAACAAGCGCAGTCTCATCATCTTGCTCAGGTTGTTGCGCTGCAGCTCGCCAGCAGGGCTAACCTTTCTTGTACTCTATTGAAGTGTTGTCGGTTTTGTATATTATTTTGTCGGTGTGTTTATTTGCACTGGTGGCGATCTTTGATGCCCAGTGTATGTAATCTGCTGTCTGCTTATGCTTTATTATCATAGTGGCAAACTTTGATGCCCAGTGGATGTAATATGTCGTAATTTCTTTATTGTATAGTCTAGGTTTTTTCTTATTCACGATGCTGCAGTTATTTTACTGTATATATATCCTGTCTTCGTAGTAAACCAGCCAAACCGTAAAATTACGGTACATAATCGGGCCGTTATGCAATCACGATGTATGATCCGCATCATGGGCCTCGTCAAACTGGCCCACTAGTAGATTCGGGCCTTTAATAGGCCGAGTAACCCCGGGCCCTCTTTTCGCAAGAAAACTCAATGGGCTTTTAGGAGGCTGAAAAGTAGGTTGGGCCTGAAACGTGCCGAACAGCTCACAGGCCGGCAGCAGCCCGAAATGGACCCCGGCCCATGATTGTGCGAATCAAATCACGGGCTTTTAACAGGCCAAAATTGTCTTGGTCCTTGTTTGGCCCAATCAGATATCGGCTGCGAGCAGGCCGGATGCAAACCGGGCCGTAGTTAGGCCCAACTATATGACGGGCTTTTAACAGGCCGAAATTAATATAGGGCCGAAATGTTAAACGGGCCCTTAACAGGCCAAAACTAATATCAGGCCGAATTACTAAATGGGCTTTTAGCAAGTGGGCCCAAAAGCATAGCGTCCAGTTAACGGGCCCAATCTGATATGGGCCATAATTGAGGCCAAAGCCTCTTAAAGGGCCAGACCTGATCTGGGCCGTGATTTGGCCCAGAACGTGGGAGGCTTTTAACGGGCCGTATCTCATATGGGCCATTATTAGGCTCGGAACGTGGCAGGCCATTAATGGACCGGATCAAATATGGGCCGACATTTGGCCCAAAACATGGCAGCCAGTTAATGGGCCAGCCTACTAGGGTCCTCAAAATCTTGTGGGCCTACAGCTAGGCCGGCCCATTAGTGTCGGCGAAATCTCGTGGGCCTTTAGCTGGGCCGGCCCATTATGATCCACAAGAATTTTGTGGGCCTTTACCTGGGCCGGCCCATTATGGCACACAAAAATCTTGTGGGCCTTTACCTGGGCAGGCCCATTATGGCCCGCGAAATCTTGTGGGCCTCTAGCTGGGCCAGCCCATTATGGTCCGCAAAATCTCGTGGGCCTTTAGCTGGGCCGGCCCATTATGGTCCTCAAAATCTTGTGGGCCTTTAGTTGGGCCGGCCCATTTAAACTTGATGGGTCGTGCCACGTGTCGACGTATCATAGGCGCCTTCTGTCCAATGAGTGGTTGACATCTGTCCCAACGATGAGCCGACACGTGTTTCCTCCAGCCAATGATGATTTTACACGTGGAAAATCCCCATTGGTCGCGGCTGTTAACGGGTTATCGGATCCAAAACCCGACCCGATAGCTTAACGGCGTTCCGTTACGCTGGATGCCACGTGTCGGTCACCCTTGACGAAAGCACTTTTGTGACGCGCGATTTATCGTCATGGAAGTGGACACTTCCGTGATGATAATTTTGGCAATGTCATGGAACACTTCTACGACAGCACAGGTATGACTATCTTGATTCTGTCATAAATTTGTCATGGATGTACATGCATGACAGAAAACGCGACCTACTGTGACAAACACGTATCATCACGGAAGTGTATTTTTTTGGTAGTGATGGCTAGGAAACTTAACCATCTTTGATTCAACGAGCTAGTCAAGTAGAGGCATACTAGTGACACTCTGTTTGTCTATGTATTCACACATGTACTAAGTTTCCGGTTAATACAATTCTAGCATGAATAATAAACATTTATCATGATATAAGGAAATATAACAACTTTATTATTGCCTCTAGGGCGTATTTGCTTCAGGGCCGTACCAAGCCGTCGATGGAGCCACGCCGTGGGCCGCAGACAGGTAGGTCTGGGTACCCCTGTTCCCAGAACGTCGATAGTAGCCCCGGGCCCAAGGCGCGCTCGAACTTGGCTTCGAGGTGAAGCCAAAGGGCAAGGGCGGAGCGTCGCGGGCCCTAACTGCCTGCGGCCTCGGTCGATGCGTGGCGATTCATGGGATGTGGGTGTCTCTGCTTCCCCATGCTGCCTTGGCAACCGTTCAACTTGACAAGAGCATGTTGCATGCAGAAAGGGTCATCATTATTGGGGATCATGGAGGCCGGCGGTTGGCCTCCTCCGGCTATAAATGGGGGAGGGGCGGAGCCCCCCTGACGGTGTCCTGGACTAGGGGGTACTCACCACATCGTCTCCCGACCAGGTGGATCAGGCTGAGGACCCCCATGGCGGTTCACTCATGGGCCACTTCGGGCAGCCCATGCCGCATACAAGTAGTATTCCACAAGACTTGGTGATCAAGACAAGGACTCCTCTCCACCAATGTATTCGGCTAGGACTCTTGTTATCCTAGGCCTCTGGTGCATTATATAAGCCAAGGCCAGGCTATTCGATAGATCATTATGTCATTAATCATCATACGCCTAGGGTTTAGACCACAACATATGATCTCAGGGTAGATCAACTCTTCTAATCTCTATATTCATCAAGATCAATCAAGCCGGAAGTAGGGTATTACCTCCATTAAGAGGGCCCGAACCTGGGTAAACATCGTGTCCCCTATCTCTTGTTAGCCATCAATCCATGACACACAGCTTGGGACCCCCTACCCGAGATCTGCCGGTTTTGGCACCGACAATGGTGCTTTCATTGAGAGTTCCGCTGTGTGATCGGCAAAAGATCAATGGCTCGCCTGCGATGTTGGCGTCTTCGTCGCCGGCTCGACTGGTCACCTTGGCTGGACCAAGGACTGTGCCCTGCCTCCAATCGTCATGTTCAGATGAGGGCCTTCATCAACATCAACTCTAATCTCTATCATGATCATGGAGGAATCATCCATGGAGCTCGGGGGCTCAATGTTAACATTGCCCTCGGGCAACCGTGCTGTCTTTTCGAACAACGAATTTGTATCCGCTACCACCACCTCCTTGAGCATCGCTTTGACAATTCCTTTCGTGGAATTGTGCGGAATTGAGTCTACAACAACACTGTAAAATTTCATAACCTTCCGATGGAGCAATCTCCGCCGATCTCCGATATACTGGAGCCCTCTCGAATCTGGATGGGAATCTGGACGAGTTTGGAGCGTGGTGTCCAGCATCTAGCTCGGACGTCCTTTGGAAGATCCAACCATTGATCGACTGAGGAATTCCTATATCTACCACCTCTCAAAATTTCAGCTCGATCCGACCGTCCAAACCCCGGGAACCTTCCAATTAGTGCATCACTTTTTGGATCTATTTTCTGCGCGAAGACGAATCCGACCCGAATTCATCTTTCTTCATGAATGGGGTATTGGAGAACCTTTTTAAAGGAATTTTCTTCTAGGGTATTGCGCGTTGTTCTTAAACATGTGCCCATAAAATTTTAAGCCTTCTCTGAGGTACTCTTCACCATCAAGCTGGTGTCAAACCAGTCCGGCAATATTGCTGTGCGGCTGCCGACCTGCGCTAGACACGTCGTCGCTTTGTTGAGCCAAGCTCAACTTCTTCGGATCATCATCTCTGCGAGCCGAACAAGAGTTCGGCATCGCGAAGGATAAATCATCACCAACATCGCCGCCCCACGGATTACACGGAGCGGGCACACCGGCATCGCCGCACGGTCACTTCATCAAGCCGGCATTGACCACGTCACGAGCTACGACCAGCATCGGCATGGCCGCACTGTTGCTTATTCAAGCCGATGTCCATCACGCCGACCTGCTTTGACACCTCAGCTGGACCGGGGGCTCCGCTATTTCTTCATCAACATGCTCCGGTGACTTCGGCGTCACCGGCCGACCAGCTTCGACACATCGGTTGGCATGGTGGCTGCAACGTCACCTTACTGACCTGCTCTGTCACCTCGGCATTCGGGCCATATTTCTTTAATTATTTACTTCACTTAAATTAATTAAGTAGAAGAATTTTTTAAGCATATTATTGTTATTATTTCTGGCTTGCACTATTTTATGTGTGCAGGCGATTGGTTCGGACCGGGCCGCGCTGTCACCTCGGCGTGCCGACTTCGTCGTCCCACCTCCATCGACACAGTTGTGTCGTCACCTTGGCATGTTGCCCTGTGTTGGGAACCCACGTCGTTAGCTTCATCAACCTACTCCAGAGACTTCATCGTCACCAGCCGACTAGCTTCGTTACGTTAGCTGGACCGGGGGCTTTGCCTCGGCGAGACAATCTTTGCCAGCATCGCCATGCCATCGCTTCATCACCCATCAGGCAATGGGTGTGCGGATCGAGTACCAATTTTGGGAGTAACCTTTCTTCGGACTACTACAACAAATAAACCAGGTGCTATTAGTCCTAGCAATTTTTGCTTGTTTGGGTTTATTTTTCCCACGGAATTATTACTCTGGTTTGTTCCATCATATGTACACAGGTCTATCAAATCGTGGCCGCATTAATGACGGTCGCGTGGTGGTTCGGTCAGTTTCCGTACATAGTTCGGCGAACGCCGCATCTGGAACTCGGACCGACCTGTGAATTCGGGCTTTGCCACGCCTTTACCACATCACGCCAACACCCTGTATCGACATTGACTTCGGCGCCAGGCCACATCTCTTTAAATAATTTATTTCTACGAAAAGCAATTATGCAAGGATTTTATATATATTTATATTATTCTTTTTGAACCGCACTATTTTATGTGTGTAGGTGATCGACTTCAATTGCGTCACGCGGTCACTTCGGCAAGCCAACGTCGTCGTCCCAATTGGCGTAAATCGGCTCACATGATCATCTTGTTGATTGAATTGCCATACCGACATGTTTGGTGGCCTCGGCGACTTCGGCATCATCAAGAGGGTCCTACCTCGTCGGTTGTTTGGCGCACGGCCATATTTCTTTTATTACTCACTTTGCATGAATTATTAATCATGCAACCTTTTTTTATTACTGTTATCTCCGTCTTGCATTATCTTTTGTGCACAGGTAAATGATCCGGATTGGGCAGCGCTGTCACCTCGGCTGGACCGAGGGCTTCGTCATCACTTCATTAACCCATGCCGGGAACTTCGGCGTCATACTATCGGCCTGCTCTGTTGCCTCGGACGGACGGGGGGTTCCACCTCGCCACATTGGTCGTGCTGTGTCGCCACTTTGGAGTGCCGAGCCCTTCGCTCCTCCATCTCGGGACCGGCTTAGGGGCTGGGACCTCGTCCCGCCGTAAACTCGGACCGCATCATCGATGCCGAGCACATTAACCAGCTAAGTCACTTTCATGCTCAAAGTTTTAAATTTTTAATTTGTGTCCGGGTCGACCGTGCTCATGTGATTTGTTTGTTAAAAGAAACTCCATTTACCCATGTTAGCTGGGGGCTCTTAAATTTACATGAGTCATTTTATAATAAGTGTGTTTTCTTCTTGTTCGTTGCAAAGTCTTTTTCTATCACTCCTTCCTCGACTCGAGTTTGTGGTCAATAGCCGGATAGCCTGGGTCCGATCATGACCCACTTGCAGTCTTGAGATCGGATGTGTCATGTTAAAGCACGACAGAAGCACAAATTTTCTTTTAGACCAATTTTTGGATTGGCACCAATCGACTTGATTTAGTTCGGACATGGAGTTTCCGCATAAGTGTTTTGGTTTTTACGGCTATGGCACTTTTAAACTATTTGTGTGTTTCCAGCATAAGTCTCGCAGTGCAACGCCAGACAGCTTTAGAGATTCAGCAAAACATTCTCGGGTATTGCTTTATATGCATCAGTTTCGAATTGTGTCTTTGGTTAATAGTTGGGTTGCCCGGCTCCTGTGCTTGCCTCCTACATTCCGCTTTGTTTGGCTAGGTGTGCAAAGGGAGAACCACTGCGATTGTACTTCCAGCTAGCATGGTTAAGCGCCTCAGTGGAGAAAGCCGAAAACTGACTGTCACAATAAGTGTAAACTGGTCAGCGATCCGATGACTGTGTTAAATTATAAGATCGATAGAGGTCACCCCATGTTAAATGACGGTCCGTTCATAACATTGGCCGAAGTATTTACGGCTTGACCTCGACTGTCGCCGAACACTAACTGGGGGCTAGTAACTGGCCTCCCAACTTTAAGGTCCTATGACTAAGTGAAAGTTATAAAGCCCGCATATCTGATTGCCTCGTTTGCGCTAACACAACCGCCTTCGGGCACCGAGACGTCGGCTAATGGTTGTTTTGTTATTGCGAAAACACCCTGCGTAGCATCTACAAGGGGGTGGAAGCCGACGATGGGCCACTTTCAAATGATAAACGGTCGCAACGGAGTCAAAATAAACATATCATCAGCATTTGTATTTAATATACGAGGGCCTCCTTCCGCAATCATCATTATAAAGCCATAAATATGCAATCATTTTACTTAAGATTTTGGCCAAGCTGGGTTGCCTGGCTCCTGTGCTTACCCCTACGTTCCCGATTGTTCGGCTAGGTGGTAAAGGGAGCACCTCAGTGATTGTTACTACTGGGTCATCCGAGTACGTACCTCAGACTGGGTGAAGCCGAAAGCTAGCAATCTTAAAGGATCACATTGGTTGGCAACGACGGAAGTGAAATTTTTGGTTCATTAATACCATAGAGTTCGGGAACTTTCCCCGAATTAAATCCTCAATATTTTCCTCCAACATTGATCGGAGGTGAGGTTTCATGATCATGATAAGCATGACGACCCAAAGAAAGGAACCGATAGCGGGACTATTTTCTTTGGAAGATGTTTCTTACGTTAAAACGTAATATAACAAATCCACTACTAGGAAAAGGGCTCTAGATCAAATGGCCACTAATGGCGCACCAGACATGTGGTGCGCCACTACTATATAGCAGTGGCGCACCATGTGCTGGTGCGCCATTAGTGTGAAAGACACTAATGGCGCACCAGACACATGGTGCGCCACTAGTAACAAATTTTTTTTAATTATTTTTCCAAACATACTAATGGCGCACCAGGGCACAGTGCGACATTACTAGTTCTAACTAGTAATGGCGCACCAGCCTCATAGTGCGCCACTACTATATTTTTTTTGCAAAACTACCAATGGCGCACCAGTGTAAACTGTGCCATTACTAGTTTAAACTAGCAATGGCGCACTATGCCCTGGTGCGCCATTAGTGTATTTTTTTTGCGAAACTACTAATGGCGCACCATCAGCAGGTGCGCCATTAGTAACCAGGGTTACTAATGGCGCATTTGTAGGTGGTGCGCCATTAGTAACCTGGGACCAGCCAGATATTTTGGACAGCCACACCTACCCACTCACTTTCCCCACTTCATTCTCTCCACCTCCTCCTCCATGCTTGTCTCGGCTGCCTCCTCCTCCTCACCTCATTTGCACCATAAATTCATCCAAATTAAGTGGTTAAATTACCTTTTTTTATAGGTAAGTAAGGGGAAGCTATCTTTATGTTGTTCTCCCTCCAACAACGTGCACATGCACTTTTTATGGCCTAGCTAGATCTATGTATGTTTGTGGTGTTGCATATATGTTTGTGTTTGCAGGTACCGGTATTTGAAATGCGATAGTTGCCAATATTTTGCCGGAATGTTGATTCATTTCCGTTTCGGCGAGAATTTTGGCACTATGGATTCTTTTTGGTCCTATTTTTAGGGAAAGTCATGCCAAATTTTTCTTGGTTCTAAAATATCGTTTTGCTCTACCCCGCAGGCGACCATGGTCCGCACGATGACCGAAGGCATCATGAATAGGTTTTTGAGCTCCGCGAAGGCCGAGATGCTTCAAAAGAACGAGACGGAGATAAGATGTCCGTGTCGAAGATGCAAGCTGAAGAGACTTATTGCGGACCTGGATTCTGGGCAGGTGCGGGACCACCTGCTCTTGTGTGGTTTCATGGATGGCTATCGGTGGCAAGGTGATGAAGATGACTATGAAGTCGTCCATGGGGGTCAGGCAAGAAATGAGGAAGGGCAGCAAGACAACCACCGCGGCTCGGGCGGGCGAGAAGACGAAGAATCTCCAGGACATGATCACGACGGTGATGCTGTACACAGTCATCATGTAGAAGATGCCGGACATGATGATGAGGAAGATGCCGGAGCAGACGAAGGGCATGATCGTGAAGATGAAGATGCCGGCGGAGCAGACGATGATGGACCATCGATGGGCTGGGTGCAGGACCCTCATATTCAAGAGCTGCTTCTCAAGCAGACGGATAACGCAAGAGCTGCCGCCCGAGAGAAAGCTAAGCTGGATCAACTGGAGATAGACGCGGTTACTCCATTGTATGAAGGATGCAGGCCCGAGGATAGCTACCTGAAAGTAATGCTCATGGCTCTGGAGATGAAGGCAAAACACAAAATGACCGACGCATGCTTCGACGAGAACATGTCATTCTGGCACGAACGTCTTCCCAAGGGGAACAAGTGCCCAACCAGTTTCGAGGAGGCGAAGAAAATCGTGTGTCCTCTGGATTTACCGCACGTGAAATACCATGTGTGCATGAACAATTGCATCATTTATCGGGACGAGCACGCGGAGTCTACCATATGTCCGGTGTGCTGCGTCACTCGATACAAGAAGAGGAAGAAAGCTCCTCGAAAAGTGGTGTGGTACTTTCCGATCACTCCTCGTCTGCAGCGGTATTTCGCGGACCCTAAGGTAGCAAAGCTCCTACGTTGGCACGCGGATAGGGAGGAGAAGAAGCGAGAAAATGATGCAAATTATCCGGAGATAAATAAAAAAGACAAGATGCTGAGTCACCCTAAGGATGGGAGCCAGTGGCAAGCATTGAACTTCGAACACCCAGAATTTGGGAAGGATCCAAGGAACATCGTGCTGGGCGCGAGCACCGATGGAGTCAAGCCGTTTGGCAGCCAGAGAAGCACACATAGCACCTGGCATGTGTTTGTGTGGATGTACAACCTTCCCCCCTGGTTGTGCATGAAGAGGAAGTACATTCACATGAGTATGCTAATTGAAGGGCCGAAACAACCAGGGAACGACATCAATCTGTATCTGGGGCTGCTGAAAGAGGAGCTAGACACGCTATGGAAAACGCCAGCCAATACGTGGGACGCCACAGAGAAAGAATATTTCCCTATGAGAGCCGCACTGCACACGAAGGTGCACGACTATCTCGGTTACGGATATCTCGCGGGGCAGGTGGTCCACGGATTTTCTGGATTCGTCAGGTGCATGGATGACACAATGTATCGCCAGCTAGATAGAGATCCTGGGTCTTCAAAAACCGTGTTCATGGGACATCGAAGGTGGCTTCGCGACGATGACCCGTGGAGGAAACGCAAGGATCTGTTCGATGGTGAAACCGAACCCCGAAGACGCCCGCGTACGAGGAGCGGCGAGGATATAGATGAGCTGTTGAAAAATTGGAAAGATTGCCCACTGCCGGGAAAGAAGCAAAAGGCGCTAGAGCCAGGAAAGAAGCAAAAGGCGCCAGAGCCGCTGCTGAAGGTATGGAAAACGAGGTCTGTTTTTTTGGGACTTGCCGTACTGGAAGATCCACCGTGTGCCTCACAGCCTTATGTCATGCATATCACGAAGAACGTGTGCGAGAGTCTGCTTGGTACCTGCTCAACATGCCAGAGAGGACCAAAGATGGGCCGAAAGCAAGGGCAGACTTGAAATCAATGGGCATCAGGGAGGAGCTTCACGCTAATGATGATGATGATGAGGCGAAGCAGGACACGGAAAGTCGTCGCAAAGGAAAAAAGGCCAAGAAGACCGGAAATGACTTCCCTCCCGCGTGCTTCACTCTAAGTTAGGAGGAGATCCATCAGTTTTTCACCTGCCTCATAGGAGTAAAACTTCGTTACGGTTACGCGGGGAAGATAAGCAGATACCTAGACTCAGCGAAGCAGAAGTTCAGCGGGATGAAGTCTCACGACTGTCACGTGCTGATGATGCAGATACTTCCAGTTGCAATCCGTGGGATCATGGACGCGCACGTCCGTGAAACGCTATTTGGCCTATGCAACTTTTTTGACGTCATCTCTCGGAAGTCGGTTGGCGTGAGGCAACTCAGAAGGCTACAGGAAGAGATCGTGGTGATACTATGCGAGCTTGAGATGTACTTCCCGCCCGCATTCTTCGACGTTATGGTGCATCTGCTGGTCCATATCGTGGAGGATATCATCCAACTCGGGCCGACGTTCCTGCATAGCATGATGCCGTTCGAAAGGATGAATGGTGTCATCAAAGGATACGTTCGCAACATGTCATGTCCAAAGGGAAGAATAGCCAGGGGCTTTCTGACCGAAGAGTGCATCTCCTACTGCACGAATTATCTAGGCATCGAGAACCCCGTTGGTCTGCCCGTCAACAGGCACCTCGGCAGGCTCGCTGGATGGGGTCGCCGTGAGGGTCGCCGCGAAATACATGTCGACTTCGAGGGTCGACTCGCCGACTTTGAAAGAGCAAACCTAGTCGCGCTACAACACATAGACGTGGTTGATCCTTGGGTGGTAGAGCACAAAACCTTTATTGAGAAGACGTACAATGACCGAGGCCAACAGAGGACGGACGGAGATATAATCAAAGAGCACAACTCATGTTTCACGCGTTGGTTCAAGCAGAAGCTTCTGTCTTACCCTTTACATGAGGATTCTTCCGCGGAAGAACAACTCATATTCTCCTTGTCACAGGGCGCCGAGCACAACCTGATGACGTATGAGGCGTACGATATCAACGGCTACACATTCTACACCGAGGACAAGGACATGAAGAGCGATGGTTATCAGAACTCCGGGGTAACGATGGAATCCTACACCGGTAACGACAAGGACAGATACTACGGAAGGATCGAGGAGATCTGGGAGCTGAGCTACACTGGAGAGAAGGTCCCGATACTCCGTGTCAGATGGGCCAAGAGCGTCATAAAAGAAGACCAGTATTTCACCACCATGGTTATACCCGAAGCCAAATCCAAGACCGCAGGCGCGAACGTCACCGCGAAAAATGAGCCATGGGTACTGGCTTCCCATGTGGACCAATGCTTCATCATTACCGACCCGTCAAAGCCCAGTCGTGTTGTCGTGAGGAGAGGCAAAAGGAAGATCATCGGAATGGATGGAGTCGCCAATGAGCAAGACTTCGACAAGTACGGCGACCCGAAGATGGAACATGACGATGACGATGAAGTATCAGCATACACCACAAGAAGAAGCAGGACCACCCTACCTAAAGGACGTCCGTTCAAGAGAAGAACTCCATTTACGAAAAATAAGGGCAAGAAGATTGTGAACAGATAGCTAGCTAAGATCGATTGTATTTAAATTGTAGCCTTCATTTCTCGATTGTATTTCATGGGCATTTTTTGAACTCATGAATATTTTTAAATTTCATGGACACTCGATCTCGATCCCCCTCCATCTCGATCGCTATCCCACCTCGCCAGATCCGGTCCCCCTCGCCGCCGAGCACCCCCCGCACCCTCTCCCCCGCTCCACCGGCCGCCGCCGCCGACCCCCCGCACCCTCCCCCGCTCCACCGCCGCTGACGACCCACCGTACCCTCCCCCGCTCCACTGCCGCCGACGACCCACCGCACCCCTCCCCTG
>NC_057802.1:470669780-470670380 GCF_018294505.1 Triticum aestivum | reverse complement strand
ACACTCCCCCGCTCCACCGCCGCCGACGACCCCCCGCACCCTCCCCGGCCCGCTCCACCGTCACAAATGAATGCAACTAAAATTGCAAAAAAAAACAAATTTTATTATATTTTCAAATAACAAATTTGATGATATTTTCAAATAATAAATTTGGTTATTTTTTCATATTCATAAATATTTTCAAATAACAAATTTGATGATATTTAAAAAAAATTATTATTGTTGTTATAAAAAATTATTACTGTTTCATATTCATATTCATTTTCTAAAAAATAATATAAAAAATTACTTATGGCGCACCTCTGGCTGGTGCGCCATTGCTATATAAAAAAAGATTACTAATGGCGCACCTATGGCTGGTGCGCCATTGCTATATAAAAAAAAGATTACTAATGGCGCACCGATCGTGGGTGCGCCATTGCTATCTATAAAACATACTAATGGCGCACCGCTGCGGGGTGCGCCATTAGTAAGCTTCCCCCCTAGCTAATTCCTCCCTCTCCCTCGCCAGATCCCCTTCGTCCCTCTCCCTCGCCAGATCCACCCGCGCGCTGCCCCAACCCACGACGCCGCCGCCCCGACCCCCGCCGCCCCCGCGCC